>NC_081825.1:99863707-100163707 GCF_030867095.1 Alligator mississippiensis | reverse complement strand
TTACTGTAAAATTAGAAAAGAAAAAAGTTAAACATGCTATCAGCAGATTTGTTTACCGTTCTCCAGCTTTGGAAATGTACGAAAACACATTACTACAAGTAGTAGCAAACAAATGGTTTCAAATTCATTGAAAAATGCAACATGAAAAGAAAGAGTTTTTAATTTATTTTTTAGCAGCCCTTTGGGATTTCTGGCTAAAGCTCTTGATTCAAAACATCTATTATGGCTACTAGTAGTTTTTTACAAGGATAAACGTTAATATGTACCATATATTTCTATCAATTCAACATGCAATTTTCTTTGTATGCTCAAGAATTACTTTCAGAATTTATTAGATTGTATTACTTTGACTTAAAAATACATATAATCTCTTAATCTCTGTAACTTCAAGTCAATCTAGTAACTGTTAGGTCAATATCAGTAACTATATATTATTTCTATGTAATAATATGATGTCCTTTATCTGAAAACTATATCCTGTAATTTCATGGGGATGGACTCAATTATCTAATAAGCCTTTTCAATCTGTCTTCTCTTAAATCTGTCAATCTTGATTTATGGGTGTTTCCATATGGCCACTGACTGGCAGGAAAATACACCAGAGTATGAAGACCTCTTCTCCTGATGCTACTTAAACCTTTTACACTGTGTTCTCTAGCCAAGTACTTCATTAGTCAACTGACATTAACTTCTCACACAACTAGAACAATATAATAGGTACTAAATAAAATAGTGTAAATGCAGAATAATTGAGGAACAGATTTATGTATGGTCTTATATAAAGTGGTCCAAGTTGGATTAAGAGTGGTCCAAATAATCAATTCTGTTAAACAAAGTTCTACTTTACATTAAAAAGTGTACCCCTAGGATCCTCTGATGTGGATAATTATCTTAAATAGCTGGTCTCCACAAGTACACAACTACTGATATTACTCAACAACCTGACTAAATACATAATGGAATCTGCCAGTGCCATACATCAAGTCTAATCAGGGGCCTAACGACATGGCTGGGCACCAAGGGCAACTGCCACAGACAGTGGGAGTGGTGACTTCTGCCACTGCCACCAGTATGATTGTGTGGCTGCAGCAACAGTCCTACCCTAATTATGCTTATAACTATAATATTTGGGAAGATGTGGACTTGTTTCAAGGTCTCAGCTACTAATGGTGCTCCTCTCTTAGGCCTCCAAAGTAGCTTGTGATGAATAGACTTTAATTACAATGGAAAAAGAGTTAAAGATTAGTAATGTTGGCATATTGTTTGTAAACTGCCTACTTATGAGATACAAGAAAACTCTTTTCCCACATCTTAGTTTCCTCCTTTTGACAACGAAAGAAATATAACATGAAAGTGGTGCTAGAGAACAGCTTCCCACCCAAGGCAATGGTATTTGGATCCTAGCGGCTATTAATTATTTAATCTTTTAAAATGCTACATGAACCACCATCACAAAAATATAACTGTTATGGAGTGAATAAAATCATGATAAAGAAAAATTCACATAGTTGCATTTCTTCATAATCAAGTTTTTAACTAAATTAATATTTACAAACTAAGCACCCTGCATGCATGCTAGAGAAATGTTTTTCTTAAGAATTATAAACTGGAACATAAATGATATATCATTTCTTACATACAAAGGCTAGGGAGTTGTTCATAATTTTGTGTTTGAAAACAAACCTATATGGCTTTCCAAAATACAAAGACCTGCATAACAACACATTAAGCAGCATTTAAAATATAGCTGGTATAACAGTGACCACTGAAAAATTAGCAAGAGTTACAACACACTAGTACTTTAGATTATCAATTACCTCCTTTACTGAGCAAACAATTTTCTGTCAAATTCTGCAAAACTGAAACACAAACATACAGGTTTCATTAACATTACCAACAGTAAAGTTGATATTATAATATGTTGATATTATAATATCTGATTCTGAAAAAGTCAAAACTTTTTATTTTAGTTTGTCGTTTCACCTTATATTGTATTATGCAGTACTCCATATAAAATATATATGTAACTTTAATTTTTTAATGTAAACTTTGCTATAGAAAATTCAAAATAAAACATTGTAACAATGTCAAAATGAAATAGTTTTTCATAAAAATGCAAAACTTTAATCAGAATGAAACCAAATTTCAAAATCAGGATTTCCTGTGGGACAGAAATACCATTTATAACCAACTTTCCTGATAAATGCATGGGAACAGGTGGTATATATTTTTAAAAAATTAAAAATCACCAAGAAAGAGCATGTAAAAGTGAATATTTTTATGTAGTCATTCATTATGTTAAGCTTGAAGACAAAACTTTGTATCTTCCAAAAGTTTTAGAAGAATTCTGAGGATAATATTCGAAGGAAAATACTTGCAGATTCTTTTAAAGTTCAAAGTTGAAAACAAAAGAACATTAGCAGTATTAATCTCCCATTTTTCTTAGCAGCAAGATGTCCCATTTCTGACAATCCAAATCACTAACATATGTACTTTTTTTTTGCAAAAAAAGGGCACCTTTACTTAAAAAAAAAGATTGATAATTAAGTCAAAATATGCTCTTGTGTAGCAATGTAGCTAAAATAAGTAGGGGCTAGATTCTAACAGCCAATGGGTGCATCTACACATGCACATTTACTGTGCAGTAACCAAAAAATACTGCACAGTACGGGTGCCATCTACATGTGCACACCCATACTGTGCAGTAACTATGGTGACTTACACCGACTTGGGCGTAAATTTGATATTTGCACTTATGCTTGATTAGTTATTACACAATAATGCACATGTAGACACCAAACTGCACAGTAACTCTGTGTGTGTGGATTGACTTGGGACTAACTTTAGTCCCAAGTCAGGCCATACACAGCATTAATGCACCTTGATGCTTGCACTTGAAGACACCAGCCTATTTCCGCTTACTGTGGAATTTAATGTAATGTAAATGCACGTGTAGAGTAAGCTACTACCCAGAAGGGTGTTCTATGCTACTCATCAGTAATGGCAGATGAAATAACAACAACAATAATAATAATTGTCATGACACCTAGGAACTTCAGTAACTGATCTAGTCTCCATCATGCAAAGTGTGGTACAAGTACACCAATGAAAAATGGTCCTGGGCCCTAAAGGTGATACACTATCTAAGTACAGATAGTCAAAAAGCCCAAAGCTGAATCAGTTCAATCTTTGCAGGTTAGTCTAAGCTACATAGATTGAACCAATAAGCCAGTGAAGAGACATTCACTTTTGATTCTGAAAATGTAGCCAAATTCCTGCAGAGGCCCAGGCCAGAAGGCGGAGGGTGCTAAAGAATGCCTCCCTCCTCAGCTGGAGCAAACAGCTCGGACCAAGGCTAGCCTGCCAACCTTGCAAGGGTGGGTTTGTGGGGGAGGTGCAAAGCACCCTTGGATGCTGGAGGACTATGAGTTAACTTGAATTTGGAGGGGATCTGGGACAGAAGTTCAATAAACCACGGGAACCTAAATCAGTTAAGTCTGATACTACATCCATCCAACCTTATCTTAAACTGGTTTCAGCCATTTTGAAAGTGGTTTATGTGTACTGAACTTCTGGGCTAGGGACAGAAATTACACACAAACCAGTTTAAGTGATCAAAAACTGCTTTAAATTTGTAACAGAACAGAAGCTCAGTGCACATAAACCAGTTTCAAAATGGCTGAAACTGATTTAAGGTAAATCTGGTTGAATGTAGTATCAGACTTAACTGATTTGGGTCAAACCAGTTTATGAAACTTTTGTCCCAGACCCCTTCCTGGTTGAAGTTAAATCACAGTTCCCCAGCATCCCAGCATGCTTTCCAGTCTGGGGTCAGGGAGGGGGGGTTAAACATCCCTTCCCCCACTCAAACTTACTGCTGGCTGCAACTGTGGACTACAAATCTCAGAGACCTTGGGGGCAGCAGGAACAGGAAGTGAACACAGCCAGAGAACCATGCTTTGGCACCCTCTGGCGTCTGGCATGAGCCACTGCAGGCATATGGCTGCTTTTCCTGAATCAAAGGTAAATGTCTGTCAGGTAGACAAAATATGGCTCTGCAACAGACTAGATCTGGCCTGCATGTGGACAGCTGCCAACTCACTGGATCTGGCCCATAGGTGGCTGGTGACTCCAGCCTCCATGTGGAGCTGGCTGGCAAGACTGCTTCTGCCCAGCATCATCAAACTGTGCCATGGTGATATCAGTTGTGGACCCAGGTGGGGCTTCTGCTGCAGTGGGTTGGCAGCAGTGTCAGCTGTGGATGTCACCAGCAAATTCAGGAGCTCCGATGCAGAACCTGCTGGTGGTGTCAGCTGATGCCACAACCCTCCCACCGCAATGGAAATTCCTGCCTGGACCCACAATCTGGAACCTGCCAGCAGTGTCAGTTGTGGGCCTTTATGTTAGAACCTAAGACAGAAGCTTCTGCCATGCCAGGTGGCTATGCCCAAAAGCTGACGCTGCTGCCCACCCACCGTGGCAGAAGTCCCCATATGGGTCAACAGCTGCGCTTCAGGGCTCCTGGTGAGCTACAGCTCCCGCTGGGTTCTAGAGGCAGGGGAGAGGAGGGGAGAGAAGAGAGAGAGAGACTGAGAAGAGACAGGGAAAAGACAGAAAAGAGAGATGGATGTGGCCACATTAAGAGGCTTGCCAGCTGAAATAACTGCCCACCCCTGTTATAGGTGAAAGGGCTGTAAAGGTGTTTTGAATTCCATCCCTTCACAAAGGAAAAACAGTATGTAATCTTGTAATTAATAAAAATGCACAAGATGGCATACACAATTCAAGCATAAAATGAATATCTCCACTAATTTCTTATTAATGGATTAAATGGAATCCATTAGTCACAGAGATGGTAAGATTTTATTTTACTATGTTGCAGAACAACAAGATGTTAGGGTCTGAATTTAAACTGTTGTTTCATATCTACACCTGTTAACCAAGTACTTAAAAATCAAGGGCTTGAGCAAAAATCTATTGATGGAAAGAAAAATGTTCTACAACAAATCTTTACATTTTGTGGCTCTATAAATCAGCAGAGCAGAGCTTATGCAGTAATTTCAAATAAATAAAATAACTAAATTTTTTATTAAATAAGTATGAAAATGGTTTAAGGAACCTATAGCATGTCCTTGCTATTAAACAACATAAAATCCAATCTATTTCATGCCCTCACTAAAGTTCCAGACTAGGATTCTCAAAAGCACTGAAGCCTGTGTTTGCCAGTGAAGTCAACGAGGATTTTCACATTACCATTAATAGAGGCAAAAATGAGGCCAACCAGAAACATTTCTGAAGATTGTATCCTTAATTTTCAGTGCACTGAAGAACTATGAAAGAGTGGAACTCTGTTTTAGAAACTGTAAAGGTGAAACATTGTCTGAAACACTTGAGACTTTGGGCGTCTGTGAATATACTTGGGCTTGAGGATTAGCCAGCTGTTAAAATGATCCACAGCACGGCAGTTAACAATATTGAGAGAGCCAAGGCTAGTATGTGTATCATTTGAACTATTTTTATGCTTTAATGCTGTACCCTACTTTCCCTGGGTTTGTCTATCTTCTGGCCTTTTAAAATTTAAACACTGGAGGGCAAGGGCAGTCTATTCATTTTTGCTGAGTGGAACTTTTGTGTACTGCAGAATATAGACTTAGATAATTATTTTAAGTTAACTTTCCATTAAAATTAATGGCACAAATTTGCACATTTCAGAACTCTCATTTCATGTCTTTTACAGATTCTGGAACATATCGTACTGATTTCTGTTTGCTATATGCTTGAAAGATTTTATTCATTGGATGTAATTGTGATGCTTAACATAATGCCTCTATGTTAACTTCTGAAAAAGTAGGTAAAGTAGGAAAAAGTAGGTAAAATGGAGTCTTTCTACCATTCTGTACACTTGCCAGGCAGAAAGGAGCAGATATACATAAAAAATGCATCAGTGACCACAAGTTGCTTGTACTTCCCAGAGTTCTAGAAGCTACTGTCCCTGCTTGGACATCACACTCTAAACCATCACTAATTTAGAGTCACACCTTCCAAGCAGAAGAGTCCTGTATTTTTATGGAAAAAAAACAGACAACATGCATTTATTTGTTCTAATGAGTCTTTAGGCTTTCCAGATAAGTTAAAAGTAGTTTATAGTAGCAATTGAAACTTGATTTAAGAAATGCTGGCTTTTAAAACTATCTGACATTTAATTTGACTGGTTCTATTAAATGTTAAAAACATCCAAACAAATTTTTAAGTATCTACTTCAGCTGGATTTTTTTTTTGTAGCAGCTGGTGGTGGTAGTAGTGGTGCTTTTGGGGTTTTTTTTGGTGGAGGCGGGGGAAAGGGGTTGGGCCCCTGAGGATGTGTAGGTAAAAGCATGATGGGATCTGATGTACAATCCACACAATTGCACTACCTGCCATGCCACACATGCATGGCAGGAGATGTGACTGTGGGATTGCACATCAGATCCCATTGTGCCTTGCTGCTGGTGTAGGGGTAGCCTGGGATCATAATGGCAAGTAGCAAGCTCCCACAGGTGGGTGATATTAGCCATCATACCTGTGAACATTGTGACCCATATTCTGATTTAAGTAAAAGCAGTGCAATACTAAAGTGATTATTGTCTGAATTTACTAGTAATGTAAGAGAAGTCAAAATCTGGCTTTCTGACTGTAATAAGCTTCCATTTTCTACCAATAGACAGATATCATTATTACTATGAATATTTATATTTAATTTATCCTTCTTATTATTTAAAAGAACATACCATAGCATGGGAAGTAAAATAACTGTGTGAAAATAGCTTTCTATTCCTAAGATCAATTAATGCACCTTGCATGTAAACTTACTTAATTAGATAGGCTGTTATTTTTCACTCAATTTGGAAAAATTGTAGAAATCTTTTTTTCCACTGTACATATAAAATGATACAATGTTTCAGAACTATATGGGAAGTAATTAGTAACTGGACTAATAAAATCATTTCAAAGACAATTCACTCTGTATTCTGCTAGAAAACTCAGATGATCATGTTTTGAATAATTCTACAATCTACTGTGAGCTACATCTAATTTTGTTAACTCGAATGCGCGAAATGTGTTTTGAAGGTAAAGCTTGGAAGAGTGCCCATACCTTTAAAAAGAACCAATAAAATCAAAATTGCACAAAATTCCCATTTTAACCATGTGACAATGATCAATTTGTATCTATAGTGACTAAATCAACCAGCATTGTTTTCTTTCTAGGGACCATCATTGTTTATTGAGAGCCAAAACTCACCTGCATCAAAGTGCCACAGCAGCACATTGCCAATAGCTGACAAAAAATAACTTTCCTTAGCTTTGAAAATGAATGAACATCAAATCTATTTCCAGCCTCCAGATAAAACATAGCACTTCTAGATGGCAACTAGAATATAAGAGGGTGTAATTTCATTACATTAAAACATCCTGAAAAGTTATCATGCTGTTATTAAGTTCTCCTGCAGACATCTACATACTTTTCTTTACACTCCTAAGTAGTCATTTCATATTAAGTCCAGATTGGAAGTGTCCAAATTATTTTTAAAAAGCTACAATCTGGTTGGTGGCACATCTGCACAGAATTGTTAAAAGATTTCCTCAGCCAAAGAAGCTTCCCACAAAATAAAATTTAAAATGTATGTGATTTCCTGTTTTTCTATCACTGGCTTCAAGCATGCAATATTATACAAATGTTTTTATCTGTTAATGATTAAATGTAGATTTGCTGATTTAGATCACCAGAAAATGTGTTTAACTTGTCCAAAATATGCTAAACACTATACAGGCAGTCCTCGAACTTACAACACAATTGGTTCCTAAAAACTGCCTCTTAAGTTGAAACGTTGTAACATGGAACTGCTTTTCCCATAGGAAACAATGTTATAAATGGGGGATTGGTTTCTGAACCAAGGCCTGATACCTTATTTTCACCAAAAATACCCCAGAATTTTCTACTCAATCAATTATAGATGAGTAATACAGCTACATTAATGTATTTTTATTGTAAATAGCAATCATATTGATTTGGAAGGACTTCTTCGAGGTGACTTTGCTGGACTTTTTGAAGGGCTCTTGGTTGGACTTTTTAAAGGGTTCTTGGCTGCAGGTTTTTCTGGAGTCTTGTCTGCTTTCTTAAAGAAAGTATCCAAGGAAGTTTGAACAGATGTTCTCCAGGGAGATGATCGACAGCTAACTTGTTCATTGGTGTGGCGTGGTGTCGGATCAAGCGTTGTAAAGTCAAAACTGACATCAGAAAGTTGAAACAGGGTGTCAATTTATAAATGTTGGCAGTGCGAAACATTGTAACTCGAAAAGTTGTAAGTTGAGGACTGCCTGTATATGTCTAAAGCGTAACCTAGCTCCATATAACTTTATACAAACTTGAATTCCAATAGAAAACATCATGAGGAAAACACTGGGAAAAGAATGGAAACATTTTAATTTTCAGACTGTACCTATTTTATATTTTTTAATTTTCCCTGTGTAACTACTATTTCACATGACTAAAACTGAGGCAATCACATGAGATATTCTGCTCTTACCCTAAACTCTTTTTTTTAGGTCAAACTTGTGATTTAACTTTTATCCTTCATAAATAAAAAGATTTTACATGCCCCCCCCAACCTTTTCCAAGTGCTCCCTCAAAGCTAATGCACCTATCTACATAAATTTAACTATAAAAGGTAGGCCTTAACAAGGGGTATATACACTTGTACTAAGCTGACTTAAAATAAGTCAACTCATCTAAGCTGACTTAACTAAGTAGACTTAAATTAAGCCACATTGGAGCAAACATACATAGAGCTCCTTGACATAGTAGTAGCCATCTTGTGAGCTAAGTTGGCTTAACTAATGCAACTCAAGATAGCACACCTCAGAGGTGTATTATCTTGTGCTGCATTTAAATTGACTCTGCATATGTGTGTATGCTCTGTTAAGTTGACTAAGTCATCTTAACTGGCAGAAAGTTAGTACATGTGTACACACCCTATGTCAGTGGAGTTCTAGGGACTGGGAAGTGTTTCTAGGAAATAGCAGTAGTTCTACATCTACATGGGAGCATTTCACAGTGCACTGCAGTATTGCATTTCAGTGGTTTTTTGTAATTGCACTATAAACTTAAAAATTGAAATGCTTAAAAAGTATTTAAGTACCTTTACTTAACAAATCAAAAAGAAAGAAATATTAAAGGAAATGTAGGTAATCGGGGGATAAGAGCAATGAGTCACGTTCAGTGACAACCTTTGAAGCTGTAAATAATTAGAAATAACTTTACGTTCTTTCCTAACACAACTTTATATTCTACTATCTAAGAAACCATAGGAAGAGATTTAAGAAAGCCATCAGTTTAAAATAGATGTAAAGGAATAGTTCTATAAAGGAACAGCTGACCTAATTAAGTGCTTTTTAACTCAGAATGAAGGATTTGTCCATAACTGGCTTTGGTTTGAGCAAATATTGTCCAGATAGCAACTGAATTCTGCATACACCATTTAATCTGGATCTTCCTAGTATGGCAAACCATCTGAACATCAGCATAATGCTCAGGTGATTGTTGAGAGCCAGACCTAGGGAAAATGGTGCCCTGGGTGAACTTGTATTTTGACACTCCCTCCCAGTACCCTCCCCTCTGGCATGGGGGGTCTCTACGCCCCTCTGCAGGACACCTGCCATGCTTCTTGATGTAATTCCTGGACTCATGTGGGGACTACCCCCCTCACCCTGGAGCTGAAGGTGGCAATGAGGTACATTTCCCCAGCAGCCACACCTGATGCACTCACTGGTGGAGGGAATCTCTGAGGGCCACCTGGGCAGCTCGGCAGCATGCACAGGACAGGCACCTGCACAGCACTGGCCCATGCCACAACACGCAGCAGCTCCTTGGCGATCAGAGTCTGACTGCATCCGTGTGTACCTGGCTCTGCCTCTGCAGCTTGGCTGCATCCAGAGGGACAGGCAGGCAGTGCCCACCATGGGCTAAGACTTGCACTGTGCTGCCTTGTCGCCTGTGCCCCCCAGCCCTGCCTGGCTGGACGTTGGCTTCAACAGCACTCCTGTGGTTGCAGAGCTTTGTGGGCAGTGGGAAAGAACTGGTGTTGTGTGTGCAGCATGGAGGTGGTGGCATCGTGGGAAGCCAAGTCCCCTTCCTCTCAGGGGCCAGAGGGTAGAGGGAGACAGTATGTGAGGACATGCTCAGGAGAGCATTGTTGTGGAGTGATTCATGCTGGGAGAGCCCTGGGTGCTCCTGGTTCCTGTGCCCCCCCCCCCCAGTTCCATGTGACACTCTAGTGACACCGCTGGGTGGGGCAGTGTGGGAGTGAGTGCCAGCTCACACATTACAGGAGGGGCACTGTAGTGGGGTAGACCCTTCCCCCATACTCCAGGTCAAAAGCAACTCGACTGTAGGCTCACACCCCGTGCTACCTGCACAGCTGCAGGTGTTGCCGAGATCACACCTGGGGAGCACTGGACTGTGCTTGTGTGTGTGTGCATAAGTATATAGCACCCTGCTAACCATGGATTCCCCCCTAAGACCAGCTCTATCCGGCTATGCAAAAAATAACAATTCAGAGGCTTTGGGAATAATATTTGGTTTGTTCCAATGTAGAATAAAATCCTCAAATTAAAAACATTCTTTGCAAAACAGAATTAAAAAATCATTTGGAAAAACTAAAATGATTTATTTATGATAAATTGTAAGAAGAAACCTTCCATAATAGGAAGCCAGGAGTTTGGAAACCTGAGAATCTTTTGGCTCCCAATTTCTGAGGCTCCCTGGAGCTGGGTGCCTTGAAGTTGGGGATCTGGCACTTCCAGGGTTTCTGTTCCCAATAAAACCCCAGGCAGGATTCCAAAAAGCCTTGAATCTGGAAGACTGGGTTTCCCAGCAGCCTGCCAGGTAGGCTGCTGAGGAGCTTCGTAAGCCAGCTGGCATGAAATCAGACATGTTTCAAAACATGCCATTCCATCAGAGAATTTCCCACCATCTCTATTGCTGGTACTATTAAGAATAATGGAATTCTAATGTACAAAATACACACCATGTGGCAGTCTGAGGGACCAAATACCTCACCTTGAAAACCAGGTCCCCCAAAGCCATCTTAATTGACTCTCTTCCAGAGTCCCTACTTTTGCCTTAACCTTGTAATGTTTAAAAACTCTTCCTGCAAATTTTAAGCGTTCTCACTGGACTGTACAATGCTTTCACAGATACATATTGCTTATGCTGGTGTTGTCAGTTTTGAAGGCAAAGGGTTAGAGGCAGGATTAGGTAGTAAGACTTGCTGTACAGAGTTTCCATTCTGTACAAAACCACTTTTACTTTAAAAACCTTGGAAATTCCATAGGAAAAAAACACTTTTTTAAAAGAAATACTGCAAATGTATGATTCAAATCAGGTGTGATAGCAAAATCACTGCCATGTTAAATCTTATCATGACTCCATTCTTGTTCATCTGCATTTGATAACCCTTAATTACATGATGCTAATATTCCTCAAACATTTACACAGATATCTCAAATGCTTTCTTTGAATATTTTTCTGAATGTTTAACCCTATCACCTTCTGCCCATGCTATGCCTTTTGCATATTTATTTCTGCTAACATTTGAGTGATCACAGTTTGAGGGCAAAAATATTAATGGGAAGCAAATTTCAAGACAGCTATATGGCCAAGTATTCTTGGAAATTACACACATGAGATTTCATGCTAGAAGTCCTTACTGGTTCATGCAAGCTAAAAACAAGAACTACACAAATGTTTTTTACATGATCAATTATGTCAAAACAGTATTGCTCTAAATCTGAACATTTGTTAGCATTTCATAAAGTAAAAATTAATAAAGATATTCATTAGTACAAATAATTAATATATTTGAAGAAATCATAAAATGTTTGGGTACCCCTAGCCATTAGAAAGAGTCTAAATTTTAATAAATTCACAACAAATATTTCACCCATTTTTTTTTTCTTGTATCAAGCAGGATTGTTGGTAGAAACCTTTAGACACGGTCACTGGTATACTCAATCTCATGCAAATGCAATTTTTAAAAGGGTTTTTTTCTGTTTGGATATTTTCTTGATCTCATAGGTTTACAGTTTAAGACATTAGCCAGTAAACTCTTAAATAATCCTCAAGTAAAAAAACGCAGTAATATCTGGAAAGCACAACTATATTTGTGTATAAGGGAATGCTTCCTTTGTTCATGTCTAGTTTAAATGTATTTGCTGAAGCTGAAAACAAGTGTCATTTCTGGAAAAAAAAACCCTCAATGTCTAATTAAATACTTTTCTACATCTAGGTTTGCGTATCTAAACATTTAAATTATGACAACTACAAAAACATTGATACTTTAGCTTCAGATCATGTACTACAGTATAAGTACTATGCACAGGAATCAAATACAAGGCAACCAAACATGGTTGTCTGAAAAAATGAATACCTTAACATTTTGATATAATGATATAAACTGTCAGTTACTTACCTTGTTCCTCATTGACAAGGCCCATATTTGCATGTGCCTCAGCCTCCTTTTTCCCCCCATCAATTTTGATCAGTTGAGCAGTGTTAAAACATTGTTCATAGAAATAATTCCCTAACCATTTGTCTTCAGGGTTGTTGAAGCAATAGGCCAAACTAAGCTGGTTAATGTACACATCTTCATAGTATTCTTAAAATGAAAAAGAAAGTACAACTTAGTCAAAATAGTGGGATACTATCCACATGCAAGATGGATAGTCTTTTGAGTAACATCAGATCTCTTACATGTTGGTATAGGGTCTTGTAACAAACATAACAGTCACCATTCATCCACATAAACACAGTTAAGCTCTCTTGAAGAAACAGAAGTCAGGGGAAAGGATAAACTCCCAAATAAAACCATAATTGAAAAATGGATTGTGGCAGGAATATAAATAAGTTAATATTATTTTCTATATACTGGAGTAAAATACAGTTCATGAAAATCTGCAAAAATCAATACTGAAGAAACTGACCCTTAAGAGTATAAAAAGTAAAAGTATAAAAGTATAAAATTATGCATCAGCAAAAGCACTACTATGTGGAACTCAGTGCTTGAAACAGTACGCTCAGCCACTAAACAAGGGAGTCTCTTATATGACTCTTAAGCAACCTCCTAGGTAACGGGCTAGGGACAGACATTACACATAAACCGGTTTAAGCGATCAGAAACTGGTTTAAACCTGTAACAGATGTTCAGTGCACATAAACCAGTTTGAAAATGGCTGAAACCGGTTTGAGATAAACCTAGTTGAATGTAGCACCAGACTTAACTGATTTGGGTCAAACTGGTTTATGTAATGTCTGTCCCAGCCCTCTTCCTGGTTTAACTTAAACCAGAGTTCCCCAGCATCCCGGATGCTTTGCAGCCCTGGGCGGGGCTCTCTGCTCCACAGCAGGGCTGGCCCTGCCGCTCTACTCCCTGGCTGGAGCTTTGGCAGAGACTGCAGGCACAGGGGTCTGCCTGGCTTCCTCCTACCCCCCTACCCGCTCAAGCAGGGATTCCCTCCTCCCATCTCACAGCATGGACTGTAGCCAGCATGGGGTATGCTAGCTAATGGTGAGAGGTGTCTGTGTAAGGCAGACAGGACAAAGACAGACAGGAAAGTGTCTGCTTAGGGCTTTTTGGAGCTAAAAGAAGAGCTTAAACTAATAAGAAAGGCTTTTCTTTTCTTGATGGGCTAATAAACACTGCGTTTCTCCCTGAAAAATTCCCTGCTGTGTAAGTAAATTCTGTGCAACTCTCTGCTGGCTCCCTCACTGGTTAGGAGCAGCAAGGGTGGGGGGGAACCCCTCCCTAATGAGAGCATCCTTCCCAGGCCTGGCCACACCACCCTCAGCTCAGCACTGTGAAGGGAAGGGAGGGTTGCTCTAGTGCCCTCTGGCTTCCAGACTGAGCCGCTGCAGGCATGTGCCTGCATTTCTTTAGTCCAGGGGGGATGTCTGTACAGTTACAAACTGGTTCAGCCTAGCCAGGTTAGACTAACCTGCAAAGGTTGAATCAATTCAGGTTTAGGCTTTTTGAATATCCATCCCTAGTCAGGGAGTTAAAGGGCACGTGTAGACGAAACAGGGGCCCAAAATTGAAGTGGTGTGTTTTTTAAAATCTCAGCCCCACTGAGTAAATACAAACAGTCCTCAACCAAATCTTCACCCCTTTGGGTGTTCGCTCTCAGTAGCCAGAAGCATCTCTTCTCCTGGTGGCCTCAAGTTCCTCCTATATAGCAGAAAAATCCTGTTCTTCATAACCAGGGCAAGTCTATATGCAGGCCAGGCCCTCTGCTGCCTGTCATCTGACCTGGCTTATAGTTAACAGGTGCTGCTAACTCCCCTCACAGCAGCCTGGTATTCTGCTGCTCATAGTCTGTAGGCTGAGCTCTGAAGCCCATTTAGCAGGGCTGCTTGCAACTACTGTTCCCTGCAACTGGACTCTCTGTAAGCAGTACTTGCTTTGTTTTGTGCATTTAATAACAGAGGTAGGAGGTAACAAGGAGCAATGAAAAAAAGACACCTAGTTTTCATATACATCTGACTTTTGTAAAAATGACATAGCTCTTCAATCAAGTAGCTTATGTTAATTTATATCTTATTTAGATTCCTCATATCCCTAGTTTCTGTTCTTTTTAGTATTTCATAATAAGCTTCTCTTAAAAAATATACAGAATTGTCATTTAAAAAATCTATGGTGCTATTTTATTCAGACCAAACATTTCTGTGCTTTCTTAATAATCTTTTTTGTACCCATAGTTCACAGGTTTTCCCAAAGCTTCCTTAGCCCTGTGGGCCATGTCACTTCTCCTCATTCCTAGGGGCAGACACAAGAAGTGGAACCTGGAAGAGAGAGGGAGAGCCTGAAGACCCTGGTACAGGGTTACCAACTCAAGAATGTTTTTTTTTTTACTGACAATCTGCAAACTTTTTACCAACAATGAAACTTTTTTTTTTACTGATATATGATTTACGTAATTTAAATGCAACCCTTTTGCCAGGCCCTGGATGATATTTGCAAGGGATAGGATTCAAATTTAAGGATTTAACACCAACCATAATAACAAAGTTGGTGACTGCCTGAGTGCAGCAATGGTTTTACACTGTACTGACCCCCACAAGGGGTTCCCTACTCATCCCCACACCCTGATCTCCTCAAACACATCCTGCATGGTGCTGCCTCCAGCCAGCCCACTCCCCAGCCTTACTCCTGCTGGTTCTCCTCCCCGCATCTTAGCACAGTGGCATGGATCCCCACCCGTTGCCTCTCCCCTTCTTGTGCCTATAGCTCTGTCTCAGCCAAACCACCCCAGCAAGCATCTGTTAGAAGCATGGGATAAACAAAAAGATGCAGCAGCAGCATACAGCTGGCCCAGGGGGAGCTATGCAAGCCACAAAGCCCTGAAAGAGAGCTCCCATTAGCATGCCTACTCTCATTCAGATAACACTTATCTGGTAACACTTTTGTGCTCCATCTATCAAGCGCATTGTTGTTTAGCATTTTTACAGGTGGCTCTAATTTTTTTTTTTTTTTTTTTTTTTTTTTACACATTATGGAAAGGTGTTTTTTGCCCTATTTTTTAAGGGCTGTCTGTACGTTTATGGATATTTGGCAACCCTGCTTTGACAGCAGCAGCAAGAGTCTGATGGACAAGGAAGCAGCAACTGGACTGGCAGCCCAGGGGCTTCTGGTTAACCCCTATGAGATTGTCAGATAACTCTAGCTTAAATAATCAGCTTTATGGTCCCTTGGCCCCCTGGTTATGCTTCTTGCTCTTCAGGGATAGCAGAAAGAATTCTGGTACTGGAACAACCCTCAGATATGCTTTCTCTTTTTTTCCTTTTGTGGAAGACAGCTATAAAGGTAGGCAGCCCACTTCATAGATTTTCAGATGACACCAAGTTGGATGAGCTTGGAGACATTCTGGAGGACAAAATTCAAAATCAAAAGGATTCAAAATTACCTTAATAAATTAGAGAAATAGTCTGAAATATCTCAGATGAAATTCAATTCAATTGACCAGGAATTCTCAGGTCAGCTTGCAGAGGCAGTTAGGTCAAAGGATGTGGTCATCATGTGGGACCTAAATTATCCGGACATCTGCTGGGAAGAGCAGTCAGCCAGTTCGACCGCTCACCTAGGTTCCTAGCCACGTTACATGACCTCCATCTAACCCAGGAGGTGCACAGTCCCACCAGGGAAAATGCCTTGTTACACCTGGTCCTGGCCACAGGCGATGACCTGGTGAGGGGACTGCAGGTGCTCAATCACCTGGGCGACGCCATCGCCTACTAGAATTCACCATCCAGCGCAGCGTGGCAAAGGCCTACAGCAAGACAGTAACCCTGGACTTCAGGAGGGTGGATTTCAATGAGGTAAGGACATTAGTTGGGGAGAGACTGAGATCCCGGAGGGGAGGGGAGTTGGGAGTCCAAGAAGAGTGGTCATTCCTTAAGGAGACGATCCTCCAAGCTCAAAGGGTAGCAATCCCAACAAGGGCCAAAGGGAACAAGAGTGCTCAAAAGCCCCTTTGGCTAAGAATAAGCATCCAGGAACGTCTCAAGGCTAAAAAGGAGGTGTACACCCAAAGGAAGTGAGGGGCCATCACCTGGAAGGAGTATACAGCTGTTGCTCAGGTTTGTAGGGGGGCTGTTAGGAAGGGTAAGGCGAAGATGGAACTGGGACTAGCAACCTGGATCAAGGACAATAAGAAGTCCTTTTTTAAATACATAGGAGGTAAAAAGAAGGTTCTGGGTAATGTAGGGCCTCTGCAGGACATGCTAGGAAGTCTGGTGGTAGCACCAGACTTCAAAGCTAACTTATTTAACAACTTCTTTGCCTTCATTTTTCTGAGGAGGGACCCGGTCATCCCCCCCCATCATGATCGTTGACGGTCCCAGGGGAGGTGCAGCCAGGCCCAGGGTCAGAGTGGACCTAATCAGGGACCTCCTGGTGGGACTGGATGGATCTAAATCAGCAGGTCCTGATGATCTCCACCCCAGAGTGCTGAGAAAACTAGCAGAGGTCATTGCGGGTCCCTTGGCACAGCTTTACAAGCATTCATGGTGCTCTGGCAAGGTGCCAGAGGACTGGAAGAGGGCCAATGTGGTCCCCATTTTCAAAAAAGGGAGGAGGGAGGACCCAGGAAACTATAGGCCTGCTAGTCTTACCTTGGTCCTGGGGAAGCTCTTTGAGAAAATTATCCAGGAGCACATCTGTGAGGGACCAGCAGGGGAATATATGCTTAGGGGCAACCAACATGGGTTCATCAGAGGCAGGTCATAGATTCATAGATTCATAGATGTTAGGGTCGGAAGGGACCTCAATAGATCATCAAGTCTGACCCCCTGCATAGGCAGGAAAGAGTGCTGGGTCTAGATGACCCCAGCTAGATGGTTATCTAACCTCCTCTTGAAGACCCCCAGGGTAGGGGAGAGCACCACCTCCCCTGGGAGCCCGTTCCAGACCTTGGCCACTCGAACTGTGAAGAAGTTCCTCCTAATGTCCAATCTAAATCTGCTGTCTGCTAGCTTGTGGCCGTTATTTCTTGTAACCCCTGGGGGCGACTTGGTGAATAAAAACTCACCAATTCCCTTGTGTGCCCCTGTGATGAACTTATAGGCAGCCACAAGGTCGCCTCTCAACCTTCTCTTGCGGAGGCTGAAAAGGTCCAGGTTCTCTAGTCTCTCCTCGTAGGGCTTGGTCTGCAGGCCCTTAACCATACGAGTGGCCCTTCTCTGGACCCTCTCCAGGTTATCCGCATCCCTCTTGAAGTGTGTCGCCCAGAATTGCACGCAGTACTCCAACTGCAGTCTGACCAGCGCCCGATAGAGGGGAAGTATCACCTCCTTGGACCTATTCATCATGCATCTGCTGATGCACGATAAAGTGCCATTGGCTTTTCTGATGGCTTCGTCACGCTGCCAACTCATGTTCATCTTGGAGTCCACTAGGACTCTAAGATCCCTTTCCACTTCCGTGCCACCCAGCAGGTCATTCCCTAGGCTGTAGGTGTGCTGGACATATTTCCTCCCTAGGTGTAGCACTTTGCATTTCTCCTTGTTGAACTGCATTCTGTTGTTTTCTGCCCACTTGTCCAACCTATCCAAGGTCTGCTTGCAGCTGTTCGCTGCCCTCCGGCGTGTCCACTTCTCCCCATAGCTTTGTGTCATCCGCAAACTTGGACAGAGTACATTTCACTCCCTCGTCCAAGTCGCTGATGAAGACATTAAAGAGTATCGGTCCAAGGACCGAGCCCTGCGGGACCCCACTGCCCACACCCTTCCAGGTCGAAGCCGACCCATCCACCACGACTCTCTGGGTGCGACCCTCTAGCCAATTCGCCACCCACCGGACTGTGTAGTCAGACCAACCTGTCAGACTGTCCTGTCAGACCAACCTGGTAGCCTTCTATGATCAGGTCACTAAATCCTTGGACACAGGTGTTGTGGTAGATGTAGTCTTTCTGGACTTTAGAAAAGCCTTTGACACTGTTTCTCACCCCATTCTCATTAAAAAATTAGGTGACTGTGGTGTTGATCCCTAGATGGTCAGATGGGTTGCCAATTGGCTGGAGGGCTATACCCAGACAGTGGTGGTGGACGGGTCTTTTTCGACCTAGGAGGATGTGGGCAGTGGGGTTTCACAGGGCTCAGTCCTTGGACTTGCGCTGTTCAACATCTTCATCAGTGACTTGGATGAGGGGGTGAATAGCACCTTGTTCAAATTCACAGATGTCACTAAGATGTGGGGGGAGGTGGGCATGCTAGAGGGGAGGGACAAGCTGTAATTAGATCTGGACAGGTTACAGAGGTGGGCGGATGAGAATAGGATGGGTTTCAACACTGACAAGTACAAGGTACTGCACCTGGAGAGGAAGAACCAGCAGCACACCTACAGGCTAGGTAACTCCCCTCTCACCAGCACAGAGGCAGAAAAGGATCTTGGAGTCATTATTGACTCAAAGATGAACATGGGCCGCCAATGTGGGGATGCAGTCAGAAAGGCTAACCGCACCTTGTCATGCATCCACAGATGCATCACGAGCAGGTCCAAGGAGGTGATCCTCCCCCTCTATGCGACCTTGGTTAGGCCCCAGTTGGAGTACTGTGTCCAGTTCTGGGCGCCGCACTTCAGGAGGGATGTGGACAACATCGAGAGGGTCCAGAGGAGGGCCACTCGCATGATCAAGGGGCAGCTGGGCAAGTCCTATGAGGATAGGCTACGGGATCTGAACCTGTTCAGCCTCCACAAGAGGAGGCTGAGGGGGGATCTGGTGGCCATCTATAAACTGGCCAAGGGAGACCAGCAGGCAATGGGAGAGTCCCTGTTCCCCCAAGCACTACCGGGAGTAACAAGGAACAACGGCCATAAGCTGACAGACAGCAGATTCAGGCTGGATATCAGAAGGCACTACTTCACAGTCAGGCCAGCTAGGATCTGGAACCAACTTCCAAGGGAAGTGGTCCTCGCTTCTACCCTGGGGGTCTTTAAGAGGAGGCTAGATAGACACCTTGCCGGGGCTGTCTGACCCCAGCATTCTTTTCTGCCTGTGGAAGGGGGTCAGACTTGATGATCTGCTCAGGTCCCTTCTGACCCTACTAACTATGAATAAGGACAAATACAAAGTATGGAACAACCAAATTCACAAATACAGAATAAATAGACTTGGCAGAATTTGATTTTTATTTTTTAATAATTTGGATGGATAATATTAATCTTTATTTTGATTATTATTGATTTAAATGTTCAGGATTATGCAAAATTAAGGGTGTGGGTGACAGACAATTTATTAATGACAAATGTAAATACTACAGGACCACCACTAGCTAAGCAGCAAAGATGCCATCAGTCCCAGCACTGCTTGCCTGTAGTTCTTTTCTCTGCTTTGAAACTTCCTCTTCCTTTGTTCCCAATCCTGTGGTTTCTGGGAGTTGCAGTCCAAACTACAGTCACACAGTTCTGTAGGACTACTCCTCCTGCTGTCATACACTTCACTTTTCTTAAGTCCCTTTTCTATAAATTTTTATTATTAATGATGGAAATATTTTTTCATTGGCTTGGGGGTGAGAGGTGAAATAGATGTTTATCAGTGTTTACTCATAAAAATTGAATCCTGATCAGTCTAAAAATATGGAAGAACTGGCTAAATTACAATACTGTAGTGAAAGACCTGGGGAGGCTATCATGAACTGCAAGCTGAGTCAACAGAGTAGTATTGTTTGTTTGTTTTTTTCTTTTAAAGCCAATAGCATACTGAGATGTATTAACCAGGAATGTCACATTTAGATCATGGAAAGTGATTTTTCCATTTTATTCAGCACTGGTAAGGCCTCACCTAGAGTATTGTGTCCAGTTTGGGACACCACTCTTTAGGGGGAGAGGTGTACAAACTGGAAAAAGGTTCAAAGGTAGAAAAATTATCAGCTGCCTTAAAAACATGACATATGAAGAAAGGCTGGAAGATCTGAGATTATTGGTTCAGAGAAGAAAAGACTGAGGGAAAGATCTGATAATCTTCCAACAAAAAAACTAGTTGCTATAAAGAGAGTGGCAACTGACTATCTTCTATGTCAAGTAGTACTAGGATTAAATTATTATTATTTCTACTACTACTACTTAATAGTTTTGTGTTTCTCCCTCTCTACAAGAGAAGGTGACAATAATAAATAGAAGACAGATAAAATATTAAAATAAATAATATGTAATGTGTGAGAGGTCGGTGACACGCTGTCTGGAGTCAAGTTGTCTCTTTCTGCTGGAATGGGATGTGTCCTGTCCCTAGAAACTCGCCTGCCACATCTTGATATTAGAAAAAGAGGTGTCTAGACACTACTCTTGAGAGACAAAAGATCTGTTATAGGCTCATGAGGTCAGCTCCTCTTCGCAGGCCTCTACCATCCCCATACCCTGCCCATACCACACCTGATGTTCCGGACATGTTGTTCTTCATCTATCAGACTGAGGATTCTAGTCCCAGTCTTATGTACTTTCTGTTGAGGGTATCCCTCTACCTCAGCCACTTGCCCCGTTCTCCCCGTAAGGGTACCAAGACAGCCATTCCTAGATCAAATCCTACCCTTAACCTTCAGGGTTGGCAGGATTTACCCTCTCCAGGGTGTAATCTCATTCCTGTCTCCATAGGTTCCCAAAGCGGTTATCTTTACCCCCTGAGGCTCAACATACCAATGAGGAATTCTCCTCTGTCTTGTCACTGGATCTCACCAGGTAAGTCGGATGTTAGGACTCCCCTCCAAGCCCTGGGGTTGGTTCCTCCTCACACTGGCTTTCTCTCTCTTCACCATGTCTTCTCTCTTCTTTTCTTCCCAGGACTGATGCCAACTGCACTCTCGGCATCCCTTTACATTTCCCTCTTGAACCAGCTGTGCTTGCCGTGGCAGCGCGTGATTAGCTGCCTTTCCAGCTGTTCCCTCTCCGGGTCTTCATTGCAGCTCCTTTCTTCTCACTGGCTATGTCTCTCTTCCTGCTCTGGGCTTGAACTGGAGCAGCTGGGTTTGCTGCAGCAGCTTTTGATCAGCCATTTCCTCTGATGAGCTGGGGCCTGGTGTCCTTCCCATCCAGGCTTGCTGCAGTTCACCTTTTGTCCAGTTTCTACCCTGATAAGTTTCTTTTCTTTGTTTCCCCCTGCATTTTCGTGACAGGGTGTTTCTGCCACCCTGTCACATAATGGGAAAAACTGCCCAGATAATAACTCCCAAATTAACTCCATGTGATGAAGGCCTGCTTAAATAAAAAGATCCTACACAATGCTGGAACATGACTGATATACCACAATGGCAGGGGAGTCCATAGTAGAGGAGCAGCTCTTGAGAACAACTTCCTATGTGTTTTGCCACACAAACTTGGTGTGCAGAAGTTTACTCACAGCTAGATTTAGGAATTGTGATGGAACATAAGGGAGAAATCAGTTCCTTAAGTATGTAGGGCCCAGACTGTTTAAGGCCTTGCAGGTCAAAACCAGCACTTTGAAATGAGCCCAGAAAACTGCTGTAAGTCCATACAGATTCCAGAGCATTAGAAGAACTGTAACAAAGGAAATTTAAGTTAAATATTAGGAAGAACTTTCTGACTATGTGAGCAGGTGTCTATTTAGTTTTAGATACCTGAGAAATCCCTGATATCCACGAGTTGCAGAAATATGTTTTATAAAAACTGAATTTTTGGCTTGACACCACTTTTTACTAGAGGGTCATTTATTTGAACTGGTGTTCTTGATGTTAGTGAGGCTTTATATTTATAGAAGACCCCTGGCTAGACCTCTAGACTTTAATGCATCTGACAAAAGACTCCTTGTTGCTAGGAAACCTAAATATGCCCGAATTTGAAGATGGAAGTCATCATTTCATGTCCCTCCAGGACAGGGCCATCCCAGGGTGGGGGCAGGAGTGGGGCACGAATCAGAGCAACTGCCCTGGTCCCCACACTTTGGAGGGCCCCGCAGAGCTGGGCAGAGTGGCCATGGCCCCTTCTGCAGGGCCCGCCTAGTGCTGGTGATTTTGTACTGCTGACCGCCGGCTTTGCATCCAGCTGCTAGCCACCCCCACCAGCTTCTTCATGTTTGGGCGCCACACAGGCTGATCTGCCCCAGACCCTGCACCGTGCTAGGGTCATCTCTGCTCCAGAAGAACAGACATCTTATTTGATGTTAGATCTTAAAGTTGGGCTTATAGGCCTATGCAGCCTACCAGTGTAAACCCTATGCTCTGAGCAAACAATATTAAGCATAGAGTTCCCTCAAGTATTCCATCATCTTACTCTTGAGATTGATTCACAAAAAAAGACAACAAGAAAAAGGAAGTCCTTTTGTATTAACAGTTCTTCAGAGACTCAAGCAATTGGAACTGGATCACACTTAGGCATGTAAGGTCACTTATACAAAATCTAATAGAAGGCACTTGCATATGGCAATGAACACTACCTTTGAAGATTTTTCCAAAAGTGGGATGCAAGGTCATCATGAAGAAGCAATTATATGTACTTGATATAACTAATCATTAATAGTTTTTTTTATAAACAATACACCTTAAACTGAAGGTAGAGACAGAAGAACAGCTCCCTGTTGTAATTCATAACACTTTGCAGGAAGCACCAGGAATTACAATGATTCCCCTGACCCAACAGAAGTTCACTGCTTGGTCCTGGGGGTTGAGGAATGCAGTTACTGCCTGTGAGCCTGCAGCCCGTTTCTCCTAGCAATGACCCTCTCCCCTCCCAGCCCTGGCACTGTTTTCAGAATGCAAGGGGGTAAAAGGAGCAGAGGGATCTTGTTCTGGGGGTTCCCCAGCTGGTGCTGGAGAGTCAGATGAGTGGATTGGAGACCCCTCCACCTCAAGGGGGATCCAGTACACCCGCCCCACCCTCCAGTGCCAGCTGAAAAAAACCCAGACTCCCTTTCCCCACTCCCATTTTTAAGACAATGCCCAGCTGAAAGGTGGTACAGACACAAGTTATAACGGTTATAACCTGTATGCAATAAGGGTTCAGATTTTCACAGAATCGGGATCTTTTAAAGCACTCTGCAGTTGTACACTTGTTTGGTCACAGCTGTACCGTACTTTCAGGGGCCAGATTGGGTGAAATTGTCACTTCTGTCTGTTCCTTAAGTCAAAGTAAATCTAAAGAATACTTCGTGATACATACTATACATGCACAGAACAGGTACTACAAAAAAGACAAAAAGAAAAGGGAAAAGAAAAAGATTTCCCATTGAGGAAATAGTACTAGATATAAATAGTCTATCTTTAAAATCTTTTTATTACAAAATATCAAGGCAGTAATGCTACGTAAAATTATACAAATAACTTCAGGTAGCTGCCCTACAAATCTCAGGAGATGAAACTGACCTGAGGCTGACTATTGTTACTGGCACAGCTTTGATTGAATGAACCTTAATGTGACCCTCCAATGACTATCCTGCCAGTGAATAACAATGAGAATTGCACAAAGACAACCATTTCTGTATAATTGCTTTGGACAGAAACTGGCCAAATGGGCTGATGTCACAAAAAACAAAATTAACAACAATGGACCTTTAAAAGCTTTATTTCCATCTAGATTTTAAAATCCAGGATATTTTGTATCTAGAAATTCATTGAGATCATTCTGACAATGGAAAAGAACTGATTTACTCAAGTGAACTTTTAGCACTGAAGAAGGAAATAAATATTGGACAAGAAAATAATTTTCCTCACGGGTCACTCATTAAAACTTTGACCTTTCTGATTTTTTAAAATGTGTTCCTAGAATCAGGAAATAAATAGTTTTTATTTGTGTTGATATTAGAATAGCAAACTAACATGATATAGTTTTTTTATTCAGACTCCTTATTAAATGAGGCCCAGTAGTATGGGAGAGCAAGTAATGAGATACCAAGTGAATGGACAGAGAGAAGTTTGGAGGAGTCAGAAATACAACTATGGAATAGCTCTTACAACACAGTAAACATTTCTGAGTTAGATGTGATGAACACTTGGATAAGAATTCAAATTGGGTGGGTAGAGGAGGGGGGAGTGTGTGTCCATGAAGTCTAGCATAACTACACTGACATCTTCAGGGAAGGGAAGCTTCTGACTGGGGGGATAGATATGAATAATTACTTTTACAAGTTTTGAAATGGAATGAGAGAATGCTGTACAAGTTTGCAACAAGAAGATAGATAGTAAGCAAAAATGGCAGCTAAATGGGCCTTGATAAGGTAGTTTGAACTAACAGATGTAACCCAGAACTTTTGAAATGTACAACTACAATGGGTTGAAACTAGAAGTAGTAGGATATTCTTTATAGGAATATTATTCTGTCAGGAAATGTCCATCATAATCAAAAATGAAACTTTATAGAAATTAATCTATTTCAACAAAATTTTGTTTCAATAGAAAAATTGAAAATAAAAAACTTAGCAAAGACAAGCATTTTCTTCTTTTATTGAAATCACATTGCATGTTAATATTTCCATCATTTAATATACACATCAAATAGAAATAAAATATTTATCTGAAATGTTTTTTTCCTGAAATATTAAGATTTTTTGTGAAACAGATATTTTATCACTGCATTTCAAATGAAAAATAAAAAGGATTTTCCTGTGATTTTTTTAAAAAATATGGCTCCTGCCCAACTTTCATTGATACCTCATTGTGATGTACCAATGAAAAATCTCTTTCACTGGGATCTGTATATAATACTGAAGAAAGGTTTTCTGCTCTGTATCAAGGTCTCTTAGGATTTCTGTGGAACAATTCCTGCCAGCTGTCCTCAAATGAGCAGCTACGTGGATGAATAAAGTAGGCCTGGAACTAATGCTGTTTCACCCAAGGATGGGCTTTAAGTATCACTGAAGTCTTATTTGTGTCTGATTCACTCTCTGATTTTAGGCATTGGAGTTGGGAAGGAACAGAACAGAGAAGATCTTTAGTCAGAGGGATAAAAAAAGCATCTTAATTAATATATCTTAATTAATATGGCTTTCCGAGACTAAGAAAGGATGTTGCTCTGTCTGATGGCAAACAAGTCTGTCACAAATAAGCGTCATCTATGGAATACAGAATTGAGACTGGAATCCTTCAGCAAACTCTCACAATTAGCCAAGTGTTGTCTGCTGAAGCAATCCAGAAGATAGTAGTGCTGCCTCTTGGAACCCATCAGTGAACGATGGTATTCTCTACCAGGTCAGATAGTTTAGAGGCATAACAAGATATTTCAGCATCTAGGGCAGAGAAGCCAGAGGCAAGCATTATGCAGATCTCTGGAGAGTAGGAGTAGCAGCAGAGGGAAGTGAATCTTACCTTGCTTTGCTCTCTGTGCCTGGGTGGTAGCTACTATAGGCTCCTGGTAGTAGCAGCATGAACTTGGCCGCTGTAGCTTAGGGATGGGTTCGCTTCATACTGGTGCAGCATCCCAGCTGGTGCGGACTCCCCAGGTCACTCCTGCTGCCCTGTTCACTTCCCCTCCCACCTTCCTGATAAGTTTTGGGCACAAGGCTGTACCTCCCACTCCAAGGCCTAGCGGGGTGGAGAAGAGGGCACATTCCACTCACTTTGGTCACCATCCTCCCTCACAGATACATTACTGGCCACTGGTGTTGAGCCTGCCCAGCTCCCTGCCATGGCAAAGATTCCTGGGTGGAGAGAGCAATACCGGTACCCCCTCTAAGTTAACACGTGGTGCCCCCTTTGCCCTTTCCTAGTTAAGCTACTGAGGTAGTCATATTTAATGATTAGGGCTGGATATCAACTGACAATTCGTAACTGAAGAGATGCCAAAGTTTTTATGCCTGCTGGAAGAAATCTTCTGGAGTTTTTTGTCATTGGGAGTGGTTTTCTAGAATTGACTCTCCATGGCAGGATAGGAGACTATCAATACTAAAAGGATTTTTTTTGGTGTCAAAGAGGTTTGTGCCCAAGGCATCAATATAATGGACATTCAGTTTATGAAGACAGTAACAGGACTATTGGCATTGTTAAGGAGCTTATATGGATAGGCCCAGGACTAAGGGAGTGGTGTCAAAATGAGCCTTTGTAAATATAAGGCTTCAGTGCTGGAATGGACTTCCAGGTAGAACCTCATGAAGGAAGGAAACAATCAATCCCCCTAGCCTGTCCAGTGCTATCAGTCTTTTGAATTCATGATTTGTAAGTCAAAAAGTCCATGACTCTTTGTAAAGGGACAGGCTAGATTGAGCTCTATTCAAAGGGTGCCAGATCTTCTTCCCTGGACTAGAAAGAACCAAAGAAATGAACAGTGTGTCAAATTCCCAAGTAACATCCAATCCAGTTTAGAAGTTTATAGAAAGGGTTGCAAATCTCTCCCAGATGCAAGAAGTAGAATTTCTATCAAGTCACTTTTGGGGACTGGAGGAACATCTTTCTGGATCTGATGCTCCCTTCATAGACTGCTTCAGTAGATAAAACTTTAGTAGATCATCTCTGAAGTAGAAAATGATAGGTGTACCAAGCAAAAGTTCTGAGAAGTTGCCCAGAGAGACAAAATATCTACCATTTAAGAAATAATTCCATCACACAAAAACACAGCTTGAAGCAAGAGACTTTACACTCAAACATTAGGTTAAAAAAAGGCACTCTGGCGTACAGTAGTAGTCAAAAAGCAAGCAATTTTAAGCAAAGTTGGGATGGCCAAGAGAAGAGAATTTTGTCACAAATCTAAACTCACTAACATAATATCTACAAATTCAGTCAATGGAGTAAGCAGGAAGACATTATCCACTTCCCTGTCATTGACCCAAACAGCAAAAAAGAGAGACCAAGTCAATCTGTCCTTGAGTACAGTAGCACAAGGATAAAGACGACACAAGTGCTGCTCAGTAGGGCTGTGCAAAGCTTCGGTCCCTGATTCGGTTTGGAGATTCGGCCTGATTTGGTGGCTGAATCTCCGAATCGAATCAGCGGACCCTTTAATCTCTCCAAATCGAATTGGAACCTTCTGAATCAATTTGGAGAAATTCAGAAAGATTCAGAGATTTGGACATAGTTTCATAGTTTCTAGGGTTGGAAGGGACCTGAACAGATCATCAAGTCTGACCCCCCTGCCTTGGGCAGGAACAAGTGCTGGGATCATAATACCCAAGCCAGATATCTATCCAACCTCCTCTTGAAGACCCCCAAGGTAGGGGAGCCCGTTCCAACCTCCCTTGGGAGCCCATTCCAGAGCCTGGCAGTCCTAACTGTAAAGTAATGCCTCCTGATATCAAACCTGAACCTACTCGCAATCAATTTGTGGCTGTTATTCCTTGTTATCCCAGGTGGTGCCTGGGAGAACAGAGCCTCACTTATTTTCTGCTGGTCCCCCCTGGTGAGTTTATAGATGGCCACCAGATCCCCTCTGTCTTCTCTTGTGGAGGCTGAATAGATTCAGACCCTTTAGTCTATCTTTGTAGGGCCTGGCCTGCTGCCTCCTGACCATGCGAGTGGCCCTCCTCTGGACCCTCTCAAGGTTAGCCACATCTCTCTTGAAGTGCAGCGCCCGGAACTGGATGCAGTACTCCAACTGCGGCCTGACCAGTGCCACATACAGGGGAAGGACCACCTCCCTGGACCTGCTTGTGATGCATCTGTAGATGCAGTTAGCCTTACTGACCGCGTCCTCACATTGGCAGCTTATGTCCATCCTGGAGTCAGCAATGACTCCAAGATTCTTTTCAGCCACTGTGTTGATGAGAAGGGTGTTCCCCAGCCTATAGCTATGTTGTAGGTTCCTTCTCCCTAGATGCAGTACCTTGCACTTGTCTGTGCTGAATTCCATTCTATTCTCATCCTCCCACCTCTGTAACCTAGATCTAGATCTAGTTCTAGTTGGATTCTGAGGCAGCTTTAAATGTTTTTTCTACATACCTCTAGGTAGCAGGGGCTTGTGAATGCTGTGATGCTGGGGTGCATGGAGTGTCCCACAGAAGCACGGGGGGCTTCCCAGCGCGATTGGCAGCAGACCCAGAAGTGGACCAGAAGCATTTCAGATCCACTTCCGGGTCCACCGGGGAGCATGCTGGGGGCACCCCTGTGCCCTCCCTGGCTCGGTGACTGGTGCCTCCTGGATCTAGGGGGGCACCTGGGGCCCCCCTGCAGCCAATCGCTGAACCGAGGGGGCACAGAGCAGCTGCCCAGCATGCTCCCCTGGCAGACCCAGAAGTACTTCCAGTCCACTTTCAGGTTTTCTGCCAAGCATGTAGAGGGCCCCCCCTGCACTTCTGTGGGATGCTCCATGACCCCCAGCATTGCAGTGTTCACGAGCTGCACCTGCTACCTCAAGGTATGTAGAAAAAACATTTAAAACTGTGTCTATGTCTGAATCGCTGATTCTCCGAACCAGCTTCGAATCTTCAGATTCAGATTCAGCCAAGTCGAATCAGGGACAGCGATCTGAATCAATTAATTGAATCTCTATCTCTGATTCGGGCCAAATCCAAATCAAATAGGGCCTGCTTCGCACACCCCTACTGCTCAGCAGACACTGCTAGGCAAAAGATCTTGCACACATAAGGAATGTGTGCAATCAGATCCATATAGATTCAAAGGTAATATTTAATGCTTCTGCACCAGGCAAAATGTTATATTTTGGGAAATGGCTGAGTGGTTTGGCACCTGTTGCACACCCAAAAATGAGACATTCCTCTGAATAAGATTCTCAGTAATCCCATACATATGCTCAGGGTATGGACAAATGAGGAAATTATCCTGAGTTAAGGAAGAAGGGGACTTACTGCATATCAGCATATCAGCTGTTCTGCAGGGACCTTTTTGTGTTTGTCCATGTATTCTATGGTAAATAGGAGCTAAAACAGCAGTAACATAGCTCTGTTCCATTCAAAGCTAACTTGCCCTGATACAGCTTTCACTTACTGGGTGGTCACACCAAACAGTTTTCATGGATCTGTTGATACATGGTAAATTCCACCTGCCCTCTCCTTCCCTTTTAACATGATATAATTTATCCATCTGTTCACACCTTCAGAATATACCTACAGCTTCTCATAAAATGCCTCTCACTCTCAAACTACAATGACTAGATATTGGTAGTATTTGAAGAATTTATCTTACACCTGATAACTCAAGGACTAAACTTAGTTGCCAGGCTGAAATACAATTGTGTCCAGTTACATCCCACCCAAAGACATGTCCTACCAGCCTTGTTTCCCACTGGTTGGATGCCCTCTCCATTCCTAGATGATCTTAGTCTCCCACTGTCTGAGTATAAAGCTCCCAGTTCATATTTCTCCTGCACATAAACATTAAATAAATGAATTAATTAATCAATCCAAAATTGCAATTCTGAAAATTCACACTTAGCTGCTTCCTAATTCCTGAAGCAGCTAAATGCTAGAGGCCCCTCAGTGTTTGACTTACAGGTCCCTAGATGTCCACAGTTTTGCCTCTATATGGGTGCATCTATACATCACCCTATGGTGACATAGCAATGTGCTGCATCACTACGTGGTGCGCTACGGCGATATAGCAATCACATGTATCTACATGTGATTGTCAGGTATGTCACTGTAGCAGTGAAATCTAACCATGCACCACATGCACGGTGCAATAACCACCTGTACTGCACTATGCTTTAATACTTCCAAGAAGAAGTATGAAAGCACAGCACCATATCAACGTCACTGTACGATGATGTGTAGACATGCCCTGTATGTCCAAAAGTACTTCTGTTTTGATAGGCTGACCAGCTCAGCATCTAGCTCATACCTAAGCCCACTTACTAACTAGATGTCTCTCCACTTCATCTGTTTGAAGGACTCAGTCCAGTAGCTATTCTCACTGTATATCACACACAATTAAAAGAGTGGGCTTTTCACAAAATACAGTTGCAGTGCCCACTGCTTTTTAAAATGCAGGTGAGAAAGAATAAGGATGAAGTAGTGTGTGGTGTTTCCATCATAAAATAGTTTAGGGTTTAGAGCTGCTATCCAAGTAGAAAGAATCTTCCATTCCTGTCATTGCTCTAAGGACCGTTACTATAAACTACAGGAACACTAGTGAAGAAATCCCTGGGTTCTGGTAACCACTATCTACAGCCATGCCCCTTTTTACTATCTGTTTCTGGCCCAGTAAATCTTGAATTCTTTTCTACACACTGGCTTCACTTTAACAGGGAGTTGGGAAACAGATCTGAATCATCAGAAGGGAGAGAATTAAATATAGTCTTCTACTTTCTGGGCAAGTGGTCTAACTACCCAAGTATTAGGGAAGCCTAGGGAACCAACACCTACTCCTCCTTTAGCCTTATTTAAAAAGAAAAGCCCTGTAAAGAGTCATTAGCTCTTTGAAATAAATTAGATGTAGGTGCCCACCTTCAGGAGGAGTTTCTGGGCTGCAGATCACAACTAGGCTGAGACACCTGTTTATAGGCATGAAGGAGCTGCCTCAGAAAAGGATAGGATTTAATATACAACCCTGTCCTTGGTTTTTCCAATCAGCTAGCTATATGTGGCTGCATAGGCAGCTCCCTCTCAGGGTATTTTGGATCTCATTAGGAAGTACCTAATACTGTTGTGACCATATCCTATTAGGAAAGAGTCAAGTCTTACATTCTGGAGATTGACATCAGCAGAGCTTTTGCTGCACAATCTGATTTCATCCAAAATACTGTAAGCAACTTGGTTATTGCAATATTTCTATCACAGCTTAAGGCACAGGCCTGAAATCTCATAGGAAAGCTTATTACTGTAAGATCTCAAACTATTTTCAAAACTAAAAGCTTCATAATTCTTCAGGTCTGAGCTATGAAAAAGGGAAATGATCTCCCAAGTACCAATGTGCCATATACCTATTCTTTCTTCATGCATATTACTGAAGACATTTTTGTGATGTCAGCAAACTGTAACTTATTTGACCAAAAAAATTCTTTACATTGCTAAGAGAAAAAATAAGTTAGTACCTTCTTCTAAATCTTTGTGATGGTGTCCTGTCTTCAGATGTACCAGCACAGAGTAATTGTATTAGCAAAATGACTGAATTATCTGTAGCTAACTAGCTTCAGTGTCTGTAACACTTGAGTTTCACCCCATGCCCAACGTCAATTAACTCAAGCTAAAAACACCACCTAAAAGGTCTGTTTGGTGCGCATGGAAACTGAATAAGAAGCAAAACTTGAAGTACACCTTCAGATAATATGGTGAAGCCCTCAGTCATAGGTACAGGCCAGGTACAAAAGCTATTTCTTTTATTCCTACAAACAAGAGGGTCATTCCTCCAGGATTTAGCTCCGTGCCAGGACAGTTCATTAACTCTTTCTTTTCTTGGTCTGGAGCAGGGTTTCTCAGCTTGAATTACAATTAATTCAATATAAATATAGTGGTCAATAATTTTCAACTTAAAAAGAAAAAACATTTGAATTACAGGAGAACAATGATATTTATAAACATTTTTGACTGCTTCTTGCTTAAAATAAAAAGTTTATTATATCTAAATCTGAAACAAGTTGCAGTTCAAAACCTTAGGTTTTCTACCCTAACAACAACAATTTATTTCATGATTTACTGTTTATGGTAAAAGGGCATAATAAATAGAATACCTTAGTAAATTCATTTTAGGAAGTAGAGAAAATATCATACAGTAATTCAGAGTTATGTCTTCACAAGTGACATATTATATCTATGTATCATGTTTTACCTGACATGTTCACCAACCAATTTTAATGTAAAATTCTAAATTCAATCATATTTAGCAGAACCCACATGTTATGAAATCAGTATTATAGCAAGGCAATCGCACGAAACAATATTTTAGAAAGTACAAACACAACTTTTTAGGGGGAAAAATGAAATAAGGAAATTATGAATAAGATTATAATTGAGATGTTCTCAAGACTAGAAATATATCACAAGGTTTCTAGTTACATCATGACACGCTTTAGATTTTCTTTCCCATTCTATTTCACAGAACCTCTCACTATATCTGTAGCATTGCAATCCCTATCATTTATTCTATAAATACAGCTTAGTTGACTAAGGCTGAAATGTGCTAAGAAGCAGTAATGTTTCAAATTCATACATGAAACAATTTGAAATCTTCCCTCAGGCACTCAGTGCTGCAGCTCCTGCTGCTATGCTACCCACAATTCCCCCATTTACCTGCTCGTTGGGCTGCCTCAGCCCTGGTCAGGAAGTGGTGAAGCTGATCCAGCTTATCAGGCTGCTCCTCCAGGGACTTTTGCTGCCATATGGCTGACCCAGGCCCTGCAGCCTCCCTCAAGGCATTCCACTTCTGTATCAGAGTGAAGAGCTCCGAGAAGGATTTGTGATAACCCTGTTGCAGCATGTCTATGCAGATGTTTTTCTTGTATGAATTCCTGTAACTGGGAATAAGAAAGCCTGATTTTAATCCTTTAAATCTGTATTGTGTTCTTCACCCTCCCAAGTAAGTAGAGATACTACAATGGTTTTCAAGAAGACACTTCTGAAACCACAAAAAAAAAGGCGTAGGGTGGGGAGGGGGGGCTGATATATTATTTTTAGCACTTAATTTTACAGAACATTTTTCAACTAGTTTCTATAGCAGAGAAGCAAATGAAGCTACACAGGGACTGCTTCCTCTTTATTGGAACAGTGTTATAATTATATTAGTGTTCGTCAACTGAGATCAGGCAGGAAGGTCAATTGAGTTAATCAAGATAGGGAAAAAGCCAGGATGCTGGCATTCATTCATTGAAACACAACAGACAGTTTACTTAAAAGCACTGTGCAGGGGAAAATGAAGCATATTCTGCATGACAAAACAATGTATATGGTAAATAGTTTTGCTGGAGGTTAAAGTAGTTTGGTTTAAAACGTCTAACAAATACTGTGTCAGACACACAATAATTACATATTACTTTGCCTCTATTCATATCTGACTTCAGCTGGGACTAGTTTACTGCAACAGGAGTTTGATAATTTCACCCTGATTTTAAAAGCAAATGACATGTCCACAGAGATACAATGATGAATTTATATCAAAGTTATTCAACTGATAAACATGGGTAAGAGATACATATTCAAAAGAAATGCTTAATTAAATATTTTCAAAAGGTAATACATTTTTGGAGGCCTTATTTATGGAAGTAATCCAACTATTTCTTTCAGCTGGCATGAAACAATCCTAAACCCTCATTCTGAAAACCCATAAGCCCCATGGGACTGCTTGCATCACTAAGGACTTGTTCTAGAGCCAAAGGTTTGTAGCACAGGGTGCCGAGTATGAGAAAAAAAATTACTGAAATGATATATCTAAATGTCTTAATTTTATTTTGTATTGTGTCATTTAGGCTTCCAAACAGGTTCATATTTTTTTCTAACATTTATTTACTACTAAATTATCAGACCTTAAAAAAGAACAACAGACTACAGAGAACAGAGACTATTTACTGTACTATATTTAGCAAATCTGGATGACTGCCATGCTAAACAGTTTAATACACAGAATAATAAATCTAGCCTGGGAAAGTATACTGCAGTTCTTTTCCAGTTCTATATGAATAAAAATTATATAAACCCCTTTTAACTAGGTGTCAGTGGAATGGCTGAATTTTAATATAAGTTTTAAGTGGTAATGATCTGTGCTGTTTTAAACCCTTAATCAAGGTAACTATTTTTTCACTGATGCAAATGCATCAGATTCATTTCTGTTTTGATGGCAGAAATGAACACAAAATGATACAATTCAAGATACTATAAGAAGTTATTTGGCTGTAAACAATACTGGAGTTATTTTAAACATATCATTCAGTATTTTTAGTGCTAAGTATACATACAGGCAGGTACATGCATCCATGTACAGGAGAGAACGTAACCATTCTGCTCTTGCAAACAGGTAACATTTTTGTGGGAAAAGAAATGAGGAATAGTTTTAAAAATTGAAACCATCACAGCAATTTTAAATTTACCAGACTGTGCTGTCATTTTCCCAAACTGGATCATATAGTAGGCAAATGATTCACAATCTACAACTCCAAATTCCTGAAAAATATCATGCTCCTGAGAGAAAACATGCTTTTTGTTGTATTTATGGAAGTCATTTTGTTTGTTTTCAGCTACTATCTCACTCAGACAGGGGCTTAAGAGTAAATTAAAAAAATCTCACTAATTTCAATAGGAATAAGACAAACCTAAATTAATATAAGTAAATTCAGTGAAAGCTTAATACGTGTACATGATATGCATGGCATGCATGTATGTGAGATGAATACTGACAATTATTTACAAGTATAGCTAAAAGAAATAGCTAGCAAATAATACACAAAGTGTATCAGTGACTAATTAAAGCATTATTCAGTTCATTTTTTAGGTTTCAGAGGGCACATTTGAATACAATATCAGTATTTATAGAGAAGCATAAAATTGCACCAGCCACTTGTGCTAATCTCTTCGGATAAATGTATTTTACTCCTGGTCAAAGCATATTTTTCCAAATGTACTGTATCATTTACAAAATAATAAATTTACATGCAGAAAGAAATCAGTGTTATAACTACAATTTGTGTCACTAACTTCTACGAAATGACTATGTCAATTAACTAAGGAAACTACTCTATTAGCTTAAGGCAGGAGTGACCAACTTGTAGTTAACACAGTTCTTCTCAGGGGAAGATAATTGTATAACTGTATCAGCAGCAAGCCTGTCTACCATAACATATTTGAATTACAATATAATAAAAAGAACAATGGTAGCTCTTTGAAAGAAAGCAGATATAGGTGCCCAACTTCAGGAGGGAGTTTCTAGGCTGCAGATCCCAATTAGACTACGAAAGCTCTTTACAGGCATGAAGGAGCTCTTCAGAAAGGAGTAGGTAAAGATAAAGTTACACTTAAGATAGAGAACACTAAAAGGAGTAGTACAATACTTTTGCTCCTTTAAATTACTGGAATATATTTATATGCCACAAGTGACTTATCATGCATGCATTACAATGGCTTTATATTCATATTATGGGGATAAATGACATTAGTGTTCCCTAAGAGATAATTTGACACTTACTATTGAAATTGCTTCAATTATCAGCATGATTCCTGTTGAAAATGCCAGGATTCTTTTTCCCAGCATTAGAGGAAAGTGTTTCATTTTTTAATGTGGAAGAAGTGAATGCCAGGATGTAAACATCTGATTACATTTTGAAGGGAACTCAACATTTTAAGTTAACTCAAAGTCCTCATCAAAATTATTACCAAAAAGGTATTTCCTTATGTTATGGATGGCATAGGATGAAACTGAACTAAACATGTTCTAAATTAGTGAGCATTATTTAATTCCTAATACAATTTGATATAACATTTATTGTTCAGAATTTAACTGAGGGGTGGGGGGGGCGCTTTTGAACTTTTGCTTGATGATTTTGTTATTTTAATACATGATCTTATGCTGACTTTAGTGAGAATCTTACTGCACAGTAAAATGATATTAGTAAACTGTACATATAACTGTCTATATTCTGGCCACCCTAATTCTAGGTTTCCTATTAACACATGAAAAGTGGAAAAGATTAGCTTTGCATTCTATTAACATTTTTTTTAAATAGGTTTAATGGTCTCTGGGGGCATCTACTGGAAATCTGGTAGAACTGCAGTCAGATCTTGTCACTCAAGTAATTTTTACTGTTACAACATATTATTAGTAAACAAAAGAAAAACGCCAACACTGGTCAAATGCACTATGAACATAAAAGAGAACCAACCTCATAAACTGAATTGTAATGTACTTCATATACTGATTAAGTAAAGAGAACAGTCGGAACTGGTGAATATTTTATATGCTACATATTTGGGCAACCTGTTTTACTATGTTGACTTAGAATAGTATTAACATGTATTTTTATTTATCAGATAATATACAATCTACATATAATCACAATAATGGTAATCTTGAGATCAACATGGGATTTTCTTTCTTCACAAGTGAGAAAAGGAGACTGATAAAATCTTTCAGACATCCTTTTTAAAAACATGAATTTAAAGAACGTTTTATTAAATCTGGAACATAACTGTGGATTCAAAGTCATCTTTCAAATGAACAGAACTCTTTATTTTGCTTATAATATAATATAATATAATATTTCTTAAAAGCAAATTCTATTCACATGGACTTTATATGCTGAAAAACAAACTATATATACAGTAACTGTAGACCATATTGTAACTGTAATCCTAAAATGTTTAAAGTACAGTGTATGCTAATAGCAGCAGTGCCTTTTGAGTGTACAGATCAGTGTTTGTGTAGCTGTGTGATAATACATATGTGTGTGTGTGTGTGTGTATACACACACACACACACGTGTATATACACACACACATGTGCATATACACACATATGTGCATATACACGTGTGTGTATATGTGTGTGTGTGTGTGTGTGTATGTATTATCACATGGATGGTAACAGCTACACAAACACTGATCTGTACACTCAAAAGGCACTACTGCTATTAGCATACACTGTACTTTAAACATTTTAGGATTACAGTATAGTAAAAAAAAATTAGGATTACAGTATATATATATAGTTTGTTTTTCAGTATATAAAGTCCAACAGATGAAGGGCAGGATGTATAGCACATGTTCACTTGTCCTTATATGCTTAGATCTGGCTGCTGATGTTAATGGGTTGCTCACTTAGGATGAGCAAAACATGGGGCATTGGCATCCACCAGATGGATTTGAATGGAAATTCTGCTTCTAACTTGCTTTTATGACTGTTGAAATGTGGCATTTTATGGCCTTCAGGTCAATATTTTTTGTAAATTAGCAGATTACTTTGTATTGGTCATTTATTTTGCAGTTAAATTACGACAAAATTATGAGCTTGTCATCCACATGTGGTAGCAGCTATACAAATACTGATCTATACACTCAAAAGGCACTACTACTATTAGCATACGCTGTATTTTAAACAATTTAGGATTACAGTTACAGTCATGTTAACATTCTTGTATTATATAGAAAGTTATTTTATATGCTAAATAAACACAATACACTAGATAATTAAAAAAACCCAACAAAACAAAACCAAGAGATGCCTATATTAAGCAGGCTATGCTTAAATCCAAAGCTTGATACTTATCTGCTAAACTAGTGAGCCCCCAGAAGTAACTACACTGAAGTTAGGGAATTACAAGACTATTGCAAACTCAAGGCAAACGTGGAGTGAATACTCCAAATCATAACATTTCCCTTAATTTTCTATTGTACTTTTTTAATACATTAAGCATTACCCTCAGTTCAGGATAGCACCACCCCTAATATTTTTGCTTTAATTTCACATATCCTTGTTATAGAAGGTGTAAGATAGACCCCTTCGTATTTCTTTAACCCATTTTTGTTTATTGGTGCATTCTTAAGAGTCCAAAAGAACTACATTTGTATTAAAATAACCATACTAGGACTACAGTGTGGTACAGCTACTTCTTCTAGGCCTGATTCTTCACTCCCTTGAATTTCATGCAGTAAATTATATCTGTGAACATTGGGCATAAAATACAATTCTTGCTTGATACTATTTGAATATCAGCTCTAGTTTCTTTAGGTCTTTAGTTTTAATAAAATACAGCAAGAAAATGTCAGCTGGTAATTATTCTATGTAGTCTATGGCAGTTATTCTAATTCATAAAACATAGGATGCCATGCAGTAAGCAATGATAATATACAGGACACCAGAAAGGCATAGGTATAATGTTAATTTATCTCAGCATTAATTATTATAACCCTGAAAAGTTATATTAAAATAGCATTCTTAGACTTACCCTACATTTCTTTCTTTATCTGACAAGTCAAAGTTTAACAATAAATATAGTGGGTTATGATCCCAAAAATCACAAAAGCAAAATTAAGATATTTTTGCTTGAGATTTACTGAACAAACAGCATTCAACACCATGTACCTCTTTATAACCTGAATTACAAAAAAAAATCCAAAAATGATCTTAAATGTTTGCCTAGATAAATTTGAGAGGTTTGTCTAGATTTGACTCTATATACAAATACATACATAGCATATATAAGGAAAATGAGAAATCAAAAATGGCCTGCTAAAAATTGAAATATGTCTACATTAAGTAATAAGAATGTTATTAGGAAAATTATCAAATCTGAAAATCTAGCATCTATTAAATCCTTTGGGAATCCACTTAAAAAGGGGAAATTCCTATTATTTAATTATAGCCAGACCCTATAAACAAAGAATTCTGTAGCATATACTGGTGAGCTGGTCCTAAAAATAAAAGGTTACACTTATTTGCAGTGCATTTTTGAAGATGAAAAGCACTTATATTTGATATAAGCATTTAATCATAAACACTGAAACAGTAGAATTATTGCAGTAATTTAGTTTGACTGCTTAGCCATATGTCTATATATACAACTGAAATATTTCACTAACTGAACAACTACCTGAGCTTATGTTGCTTAAAGTAAGGTCAGACTGGTAAAATACCATGCGCGTACATACACCCTCTTGGGTTACATCATGATTGACCACTCATTTCAGCTCCAACCCTAGGTGAGTTTCTAACTTTAAACAGTTGAGTAGTCCACTGACTTCAGACAGGTTACTCACATATGTAAAGCAAAACATATCTTAACTGGACTGAAAATTTAAAGAGCTGGTGTACCCTCCACATATTGGCTTGATGCTTGAACTAGTTCTGAACTCTATAGCTGAAAGGCACTGCTGCCTTTATCCTTGTTTAAAAACTGTCTGCTTAAATACTGTCTTAAATGAAATAGTCACTGGAAAGTTATACTTCAAATTGTATAGTATACTAATATTCATTAAACAGCAGATTTGAAAACACAGTAAATGCCATTAATTAAACAAGGTACGCTTAACTTCCAAAGCAGATACTTTTGGTCAACAAGGCTGAGAATTAGATGTTATCATAAGGGGGGGTTTCCTCCAATTATTAAAATATATAAAGCTGAAGTATCCTAATGGAAGAAGTATGAATTCTTGAAACCCAAACCTTCAGATGCTTTAAAATGAAGACACTACTCAACAAGCAAGGAGAGAGAGAGAGAATGGAAAATTGAAAAAATATGTTTATGAAACTGTGCATGTAACTAAAGATCATGACATTTATTTGGAATTAACTCCAATAACAGTGTAGATTTCTTGATGTAAAAAAAACAACAATTTTTGTTGGAGCAATTTATTCAAACTTATTAAGCAGGAAAGGCAAAACTGAAATATACCAGATAATAAGTATATAAGCATTCGGGGACAATAATTTTCAGTGTCGTAATATAGAATCAGTTATCTGTTGTCTTCTATACTGTTTGTAGGCAAGCTTTTTTAGCTGAATTGTACAATCCAATATGGTTTAGTAATTTTTCAGTGAGGATTCAGTAATGAGCATATATATATCTGCCTTTTGTTTAAAGGCAGTCTGCCACTTTAATATTGCAGAAATAGAAGAATGAATCAGTCATCAAATGGAAAAGCATGAAGCAGAAGACTTGTTTTCACTACTGTAATAATTATGAATCATCACTAATATAGGCAATACAAATATATATTTAGAAATGCATTCTGGTATGTTATATCTTAAATATAAATGCTGTAAAACAATAATATTAAAAATAATTATTATATGATCATACTAAAATATTCTTTGTGAACTACAACACACATCCTTACCTAATATTTCAGGCACTGTGAGAAAAAAGTATTATTCTTCACCATTTTTTTTAAATGGCAAGTAGGAATTCTCTATAGCTCACATTCTTTCTAAAATTTAATACCCATTAACCTGAAGTAATTCCAAACAATGGTGGAGTTTCTACATTTTTTTCCACAGACTGTCGCTTATTAACATGCAGTGTTTTTTAATTCTTTTCTTTTAATTAATACTTGATCAAGTGAACTAAATGCAAGGCTCTGAGCCAGCAATTTCCACAATGCAATCCCAGTTTTGACTCATGTTGTGCGGTTTTAGAAAAGTAATTTAACCTCTCTGTAGCTTTCTCTTACTATGCGTGAAATTACATTTGAGATAGAGATAGTGATAATCAGTGGCCTAACATACCTTATCAGACCACATCTATGGATTAATATGAAGTACTGTGTAAATGTTAAGTATCATCACATTGTTACAATTAAATCCATATCCCCTATCTGTTTATAATAGTATCTCTCAAGTAGACACAGTCCCTGTGCCCAGGTATTCATAGTCTAAGGACAAATAGATGAGACAGAGATTAATAGAAAGCAAAAACTGACAGGATTTTATACAAATCAAAAAGATTCACTGAGAATTATTAGACGGTCCCAAATGCATCAAGGCAAATTAAATTGTCTTTTTGCATTTCATGCTCTTTTTGAATGTAGTATATCTATGCTTTACCTTTGCATACTGTTTCAAAAATAGAAGTCAGTTGTGTATAGCTTGTGTGTTATTTTCAATACTAAATATTGTTGAACTATTAAGAAATGAAAGCACTAGAAAGCTATAAGACCAAACTTAGCAAAAACAACAAGTTACATAAAAAAGAAAAACTTCAGCTCACTGTGTTCTTTTTTATTAAAGTATGTCATGTATTTTATCTTTGCAAGAGTTTGATGAGTTTTTGCAAGTAAAATTCTGTTTCCTCTACACTCGCTAATAGTCATGAGAATCTGTAGTTTGCACCTTACCATTAAAAATGTATTGTATTTTTTGAAATTATTCACCCCGCCTTTTATCCAGATCATGTCTTTGAAAGGAGGAAGTAGATAATAAATGGAATAATTCATGATTTCCCATTAAATATGAAACTTTCTTTTGCAGAGTTTAGAAAATGAAGTTCTACATAATGTACAGAAGTTGATTAGAACTTTTTTAACCTTTTCAAGAAAAACCTTTCACATTACACAAATGCATAGAGAAGTTTCTTCAGGAAAGGCAAAAATCATTCACCCCCACCCCAGTTTTCTTCTTTAGATCATCTCCTAATTACACTAAATTATATGTATGCCAAGCCTGAAATTCAGAGATCTCAATCATTTGACCAAGAATGCGACTCTCTAAGTATTAAATTATCTTTTGGAAAGTTATTTAATAAACATTGAATCCTGGTCATGACAAATAAGATTATTAGGAATGATTCAAACATGGAAAAATACATATTTAAGTAATAGTGTGAAAACAATAGTAAAGACATTTTTAAAATATGCTCTAACTCAGTGTGTACCTTGTGTCGTTTCCCTCTCCCAAAATAGTACATCTGCAGAGAACTTCAGACGAAGTGCTTAAATTTTGTTTCTTTTGTTATGAAAGGAAAGATTTCTTTTAAATGATTTTCCCTTTCCCATTAAATGAATTTTAAATTAAAAATATGAAGCATAAGTAGCCATGAAAAATGCAAAAGAAGTCATACAAGAGACCCACAATTTCCTCAGTGTCACAGGACCCAAAAGGGGTTGCAGGAGGCAGCTCACTAGGTCACACATAAAGGCTGGCAGCAGTGAAACCTTGCAGTAGAAGCCTGAGCAGGGGAAGGAAGGTGAAGTTTACTCTGTTGCCTTTTATTGATGTGCCCAGCTTCTTTAACACAGCCTCTGGTTCAAGAGAAAAGATGTAGCTTGAAGCAGTGCACCACTGGAGCTGAGCATGGTGTTGTCAAGGGCCAGATTAACCAAAAGCAAAAAGGGAGAAAAGAAGAGGCTGTAATCACCCTTAAGTGCCCCAACTGCCAATTAGCTGATCCTATTACCCAAACCTTGGCATCCTTCCTTCATTTTCCACGAGTAGCATCCTTCCTTTATTTTCTTCTGCTGTTGCCACCCATATAACACACCTCAGATTTCTATTCCCCTTCAACAATTTACATTCATACAGCAATACCAAAAACATCTGCCTGATCAATGGCAGTTGCTCCCCTACAGACTCCCTAACACTATAAAAATAGTTTTAGAATATGTATTGAACTGACTAGGCAAAGGTAGCAAAGGAATATCTTCTCTTTGCTGCTCTGCAGCTTTTCTTCTTTCCTAAGATCCTCACTTGATGTCCCAGGTCAGTCTTTAATTCCCCCGTCCCGAACCCTTGCTTGTGCCTGGCCCCCTCACACCTCTGCCCCATGCACGCCCCCTGTGCAGCCTCAGGCTTCCCTTCTCCCTCTGCCTCTGCTCTCCCCTCTTGCCCCTCCCCCCAGCCTTTGCACCTCCCTTTCCCTCCCTCAATCTCTGATTCACTCTATATCCCTAGCCCAGACTCTGCTGCCCTCTTCCCACTCCCTCTGCAGCCTCTATTCCCCCTCCTGGCCTTCCTCCAACGTCTGCTGCCCCCCCCCCCACCTCCAGGCTCTGCTCTCCTTCCTGCCCCTCTCCCAGCCTCTGTTTGCTTCTGCCTTCTTCCTTTTCCCCTAGCCTCTGCTCCCCTTTGTCCCCCAGCTTCTGCTCCTCCTTTCCATCCTGCCTGTGTCCTTGTTCTAGCCTGGGGCAAGGAACAAGGCCTCAGCCCCAACCTAGCCCCTGCAGCAGCTGTGTGGACTACACACTGCTGCTACAGGGTCAGACTGGGACCATGCTCAGTGCCCCAGGCTACAATGTGGATGGAGCTTGCTGGCAGGGAGCAAGGGTAAGGTGGGAAGGGAGAGGGGTAGGCAGGGAAGGAGAGGCTGCGTAGCGGGAGGGCATGGGGGGTAGAGGCTCCAGGACAGAGATGGCAGGATGCAGAGGTAGTAGGGAGAGCAGAGCAGGCAGCAGCTAGGTCTACGGCTACAGCCCCAGCCCCAGCCCCAGGTAAGAGCTGGAGCCCAAGCCATAGCAGCTGCCTTCCCTCACCAACCTCTTGTACTCGATTTAGTTTAAAGGGTGGGCTTTAAACTAGGCTCGCCGGGGGGAGGGGAAGATGAGGGCGGGGGAAGCTGTGGACCACCAAACCATGTGGCACCCACAAGGACAGCCCAGCCTGAAGAAAGAGAACATTGGGAACCTGCAAGACGCAGGGCGGCCAGCACTACAGCATAGGTAAGAAACGAGAAGGTAAGAAATAAGGGGCTCCTTGGGACTCGGAGCGGGGCGGGCAGCAAAGGCACCTGTCGCAGGGCTCAAGTGCCTATATACTAATGCTAGGAGCATGGGAAACAAGCAGGATGAACTAGCGCTCCTGCTTGCACAAAACACCTACAACTTAGCAGGGCTAATGGAAACCTGGTGGGATTTGTCCCGTGACTGGGTGGTACATATTGAGGGTTATAGATTGTACAGAAAGGACAGGGTGGGGAAAAAAGGGGGAGGGGTTGCGTTCTATGTCAATGAGCAATATACATCAACCCTCATCAAGACGGAATCCAAGGACGAGGAAGTAGAAGGATTGTGGGTTAGGCTACATGGGGGGCAAGGAGAAAGGGATTTGGTGGTAGGGGTCTGCTACAAACCCCTACATCAAGGGGAAGAAATAGATGCGGGGCTCCTGAGGCAGCTCTCAGAGACCATAAAAGCTAAAGAGGCGTGTGTGGGCCGGGAGCGGTCCGAGGCCCTCGGGGGCGTGCGGCGGGCTGTGGCCAGCAGCCCGGACACGCCGGGTCGGGGAATGCAGGCCGGCGGGCTAGAATTAGGCACGGACGCTTAGCGGTTGATTTAAGATTATTTTACTTACACCGAAGATGGTCACGGTGCAGGCAGGAAAACTTGCTTGAGTTGCGGTTACAGACAGAAGAGAGGCAGACTAGAGTTCCTTCCACGCAAACCTTCTAGCCCAATCCGGTTGAAGGCTCTAAACCGCGAGCCCGTCGTGTCAACCGAAGAAAATAACTCAAAGCAGAGAGCTCTGAATACACTCACACGAAGTTTGCTAGGCTCCGTGGAACTTGCACGCAGGGAAGGGGTTCGTCGAGGGATCGTTCGGCGATGGGGAGAGGCCAGAGGTTGATCAGACCCCTGTAGCCTTCTTGAGCTACACACTGGGTCCGATAGGCTCCGCAGCGCTTAGAGATCTTCACGAGATGTGCAGTTCTCCTCCTCCAGATGGTTGTGGAGTCCTCCAACTTGGACGGAAACCGCTCAAGCCTCTTATACGGCTAGCAAGCCAATCGCTAGCCGCCACATGGGAATAATTTAGAACTGGCCAATAGTGGGGAACAAATTTGCATGCGAATGGCGGGAACTCCTTGCACCGTGCATTTCTCTTTTGCAACCTAGAAATGCACCCTGCAAAGAAAGCTACAAGTGGCGGGAAATAATTTAGCAGTGCTGAAGCACACACACATCAAATCACACCCTTGGGTTCTGACAAGGCTGTAGTCATGGGGGACCTAAACTACCCAGACATCTGCTGGGAGACACAGACAGAAAAGTCCCACCGCTCACACAGGTTTCTAACCTGTGTACAGGACCTCCACCTGACACAGGAGGTACACGGTCCCACTAGGGGGAATGCCATACTGGATCTGGTATTGGCAACAGGGGATGACATGGTAGGGGACCTACAGATTGGTAGCCATCTGGGGGACAGTGATCACCTAATAATAGAATTCACCATAAGACGTCGAGTGGGTAAGGTAACTAGTAGGGTGAAAGTACTAGACTTTAGGAAAGCTGATTTAAATGAACTCAGGCGATTAGTCAAGGACGCACTGCAGAGTAGGAGTTTTGAAATGATGGGAGCCCAAGAAGGGTGGCTGTGCCTTAAGGAAATGATCCTTTGGGCACAAAGCGAGATGATCCCCATGCGGGGTAAAAGAGGGAAAGGGGCCAGGAGGCTTCCCTGGCTGACCGCAGAAATCTAGGGCAGCCTAAGGGCCAAAAGGGGAGCACATAAAAAGTGGAAACAGGGAGAGATCACCAAAGACGAATATACCTCCTCTGCTCGTGCTTCTAGGGAGGCAGTTAGACAGGCCAAAGCTACCATGGAGCTGAGGATGGCATCCCAAGTAAAGGACAACAAGAAATTGTTTTTTAGATATATAGGGAGTAAAAGGAAGGCCCAGGGAGGAATAGGACCCCTGCTAAATGGGCAGAAACAATTGGTGACGGACAGGGGGGACAAGGCTGAACTCCTCAATGAGTTCTTTGCCTCAGTGTTCCTTAGTGAGGGGCACGACAAGTCTCTCATTGGGATTGAAGAGAGGCAGCAGCAAGGCACCAGACTTCCATGCGTAGACCCTGAGATGGTGCAGAGTCACTTGGAAGAACTGGATGCCTTTAAGTCGGCAGGCCCAGATGAGCTCCATCCGAGGGTGCTGAAGGCACTGGCCAACATCATTGCAGAGCCACTGGCGGGAATATTCCAATGCTCGTGGCGCACGGGCCAAGTCCCGGAGGACTGGAAAAGGGCCAATGTGGTCCCCATTTTCAAGAAGGTGAGGAAGGAGGACCTGGGCAACTATAGGCCAGTCAGTCTCACCTCCATCCTTGGCAAAGTCTTTGAAAAAATTATCAAGGCTCACATATGCGAGAGCCCAGCAGGACAAATTATGCTGAGGGGAAACCAGCACGGGTTCATGGCAGGCAGATCGTGCCTGATCAATCTAGTTTCTTTTTATGACCAGGTTACGAAACGCCTGGACACAAGAGGAGGGGTGGATGTTGTATACTTAGACTTCAGGAAGGCCTTCGATAAGGTATCCCACCCCATACTGGTGAACAAATAAAGAGGCTGTGACCTGGATGACTACACAGTCCGGTGGGTGGCGAATTGGCAGAGGGTCGCGGTGGATGGGTCGGCTTCGACCTGGAAGGGTGTGGGCAGTGGGGTCCCGCAGGGCTCGGCCCTTGGACCAATCCTCTTTAATGTCTTCATCAGTGACTTGGACGAGGGAGTGAAATGTACTCTGTCCAAGTTTGCAGATGACACAAAGCTATGGGGAGAAGTAGACATGCGGGAGGGCAGGAAACAGCTGCAAGCAGACCTGGACAGGTTAGACAAGTGGGCAAAAAACAACAGAATGCAGTTCAACAAGGAGAAATGCAAAGTGCTGCACCTAGGGAGGAAATATGTCCAGCACACCTACAGCCTAGGGAATGACCTGCTGGGTGGCATGGAAGTGGAAAGGGATCTTGGAGTCCTAGTGGACTCCAAGATGAACATGAGTCGGCAGTGTGACGAAGCCATCAGAAAAGCCAATGGCACTTTATCGTGTATCAGCAGATGCATGATGAATAGGTCCAAGGAGGTGATACTTCCCCTCTATCGGGCGCTGGTCAGACCGCAGTTGGAGTACTGCGTGCAATTCTGGGCGCCACAATTCAAGAGGGATGCGGATAACCTGGAGAGGGTCCAGAGAAGGGCCACTCATATGGTTAAGGGCCTGCAGACCAAGCCCTACGAGGAGAGACTAGAGAAACTGGACCTTTTCAGCCTCCGCAAGAGAAGGTTGAGAGGCAACCTTGTGGCTGCCTATAAGTTCATCACGGGGGCACAGAAGGGAATTGGTGAGTATTTCTTCACCAAGGCACCCCAGGGGGTTACAAGAAATAATGGCCACAAGCTAGCAGACAGCAGATTTAGATTGGACATTAGGAGGAACTTCTTCATGGTCCGAGTGGCCAAGGTCTGGAACGGGCTCCCAAGGGAGGTGGTGCTCTCCCCTACCCTGGGAGTCTTCAAGAGGAGGTTAGATAACCATCTAGCTGGGGTCATCTAGACCCAGCACTCTTTCCTGCCTATGCAGGGGGTCGGACTCGATGATCTATTGAGGTCCCTTCCGACCCTAACATCTATGCATCTATCTATGATTCTAAGATGAGAGCCTTTCCCCACCCTCCCCCCATTTAACATGGGTGGGGAAACCCCGCATCTTAGAATGAGTAAATATGGTAGCTACAGAACCATACCTAAATGGATTAACATCCTAGACCAATGATCCTCAACCAGGGTGATGCCAAAATCCTTTTAAGGGTATTGTGGGCTGCTGCTCAATGTTTGCACTATTAGGCATGTAAACACTTACACATGATTCATAAGATATGCCTGGGGAGTTGAAATAGGAATCCACAGTGTCAAGAACAGAACATTCTGACCTGTTGTGGTCTTTCTGAGTCTTTGCAACAGAATAATTGTTCTATTATTTTCCATAGTCAAAAAAGAATGAGCTAAAGCTGAGAGCTGACATTTCCCAAAGGATCTCCTGAGTCTAACAAGATTGGGAATCACTTTCCCAGCAGGATTTCTCCCAGTGTCTTCAACACTTGTGATCTGATGACAGGATGATCTCTTGGCTAACTGTCTATGCAATTCTTGTCATAAGGTCGTCCCTTACCCTAGGCCAGATCTGTCCAGCTGGTGGCCTGTTGGCTAGTCTGTAGACTTGTTGAGATGGCTGCTGGAGCCACTGCACTGGTACAGTTTGCTCCGCCAGGAACTCTGGAGTGAACACCGGTGCCAGTGCTTGCTCCCCCCGTCCCTTTGCCTGCCACCAAATTGGGGGTCTTTGGTCACTACTGGCAATTAAAACTGGTGGCAGGAGAAAAGGTGGGAAGCAAGCGGTAGAGGTGTTCAGCCACTGGGTCCTAGAGTCACTCTGATGCACTGCTCTGGAAACCATACTGATAAGATACCACCAGAGGTGTGTTGTCCAGTCTCTGAGAATCCCTGCAGTCTGGATCCAGCCTGTGGGGCCAAGTGATTTGGATGCCTCTTTCCTAGATCATTCAGGGCAAGCTGCCTATAACCAACAAGCATGGTGACAATCCTGGAGACTGGCTTACAGAGGGATGTCTCTACTTCTGCAAGAGAAATGCAGGGTATGCTTATACTGATACACTTGAAGCTACATATAATGGGCTCATGTGATAATCAGAAAATGGTGTGACATGGGGTGGAGGGTTAATTCTTCTAGCTATTCTGCTAGTGCTATGCCATTAGCACCTCTGAAACTGACCAGGTTCTGTCAGTTTCAAGCTAATAGAGGCAAGGCACTGAGAAACAATGTAAGAAGCTTAATGAGGTGCAAATACTTGAAGAGAGACTGATCATCACACAACCCTGAGTAATAATGTAATGAGTTTTTATAAGGGGAGAAAAGCTGCTGTTCCTACAGGAATTAGCAGTCATGATTAAACTAAGCAGTAAGTTCAATATTGAAATCAACAGGATTTCATACATTGTATCATACAGGATCTCAGGTATTAGGACATGATTTAAATGCTTTATCCTTGGGTGTCCTAAGTAGTTACTATTTTATTTAGGGTTAAATTTTAAATTACCCAGTCCTTGTAGCCTGCACCAAATCTTTCCACATTGTGTTTATTTATGAAGCAAGGCCCTTAGAAGGAAGGCATCCAGGCATTCAGAAGCCCTGCTTTGGAGGTTCATTACATACCGTGACCTCCTTGACTGAGAGAGGCATTTCTCATAGCTTTCACATGATTCATGCTGAGCTTGTGACTACATTATCCCTGAGGAGATCAACTTTTCTGACATTTGTTAGGTGAAGATCTTTAACATAGCTATGATGTGATCTATTAATGGATTTGTGGATCAAAACCAAGGTTTGAACTATCAGCAAAAGGAATCAGTGAAAGAACCACAGCACAAGTTTATAACAGCCTAAATCATGAAAGAGGAGAGAAGCTGTATTTTGCTAGAGAGGAACCCTTGCTTTTTTTTCAAATAGTTGGCTACAGACACAAGAGGAAATGATCTTGAAAAGATAGACAATCATCATGTCTCAACATTATTAGACATCTTTTTCTAATTATCAACATACTCCCTTCCACTTACATAATACTGACCTATATCATAACCACATTCATTAAGATTAAGAAAAAAAAAATCCTCACTTCCCTACTATATGAGCAAGATTATGGCAAACATGCTTTTTAAGGAATTGTTTTCATTTTCGTAAAGTATTTGTGCATGGTTCAAGGTCAGGCATATAACAGAAGACTGTTTCTCCATAATGCTTTTTTAAAATCATTTAGCAAAAGGAGAGAACCACAGGCATTCCCTTATTCATAGACCACTAAAATTTTAGTTGTCCAGAGTGTGCTGACAAATAAAGTAGGAAAAACTTTTAGGAAAATTTGAAGGATTTTGAAGGATTTATTTTTATGGAATAAACTTATGAAGAGTAATTACACAATGCATATAAGATCATTATACTGCTCAAATATGCATTGTCAAATTTAAAAAAGCTATTAAACAGATTAACCTTCTTATGTGTTACTAGAAACATGCAAGAAAAGTGATTCTTAACTTTTTCTGTTCCAGAACCCATCTTCAAGTCTTTTCATTCTATTTATTTGTGACCCCCCCCCCCCCCCCCCAATTACCAATGTGGAAAAAGTAAGTAAGATTGTGACAGCATCTAGATTGAGACCCCATGTATTAGAACAGGGCTGTCATACTTTTAAGTAGCTAGGGCCCCATGCCCTGTAGGTTGCACCAGCATGAAACATGAGTCTCCCAAGCTGCACCATGCATTTGGGTTACCTCCTCTCTCTACCATTGGCCCAGACACAGGCATCCCCAAACTCATCTTCAGCTCTTCTGCTGCACATCTACCCAGGCTGCAAGCTTTCCAGGCATGTCAAGCTGCACCACCCCACCCCACTCCACTCCAGGGGCAAGACAGGAACTGGAAGCAGGAGGAGGAAAGGGAGCTCAGGACTACAGGCTGCTGTAGCCAGAGTGGTGGAGGAAGCAGCATCTGGGGCTCCTGGCATCATACAGTAATGGAGCAATTACTATATTAATCCCATCATGAATAGCAATATGCCACGTGATCATCAAGTTTATGGCACCATAAAATAGCAACCTAGCCACAAAGATGTTTCACAAAATATGTGGAACATCATTATGGCTGGTTTGTATGGTGCCAAAATGTGGGTTGCCCCATTATGCTGACAATCAGGACTTGACCAGTCCCTAGTCTGGAGCCTGGATGAGGGCACTAACCAGGTCCTGATGCTGACACGATTGTCAGCATTAGGATGCAGGCTTGTTGAGTTGTTGCAACAGTTGTTAACTTTGTGTATTTTTAGTATTAATTAATAATCTAAGGTAAGAATAATCAACACGATCTTTTAAAAGATGTTGCTCATATAGTATATGAACAAAGATACATATGGCGTTTCAGTTGTAATCCATAAAGAAGCTTTGATAACTTTGATGAATAGCACATTATGAAGCACTATGAAAACTTACAAATAGCACCTCACTGGCACCAAAGGTATTGAAGGACAGATGGTACATTTTTACTTCATTGTGGATTGACCTGTTTTTGACTGTCTCACTGCCTCAACACATTTTGTATTTAGGAGTGATCTAAAAAAAATCTTACAGAAATCTCTATGATGGCTGACAGTTGATCGAATCAAACTTAGAATCTACCCAGATGCACCAGTTTACCTAAGGTCATACTTGTTTCATATCTGATCACAGAGAAGATATTTTCATGCCTAGTAATGGCTTGTGCAGTATTTCCTCCTGGGCAGTGCAGGGAAGCAAGCCTTGCTCCCTTAGTAGGGAAAGCCAGTTTCCCATCACTGTAGCTATAGTTCACCATAACAAGTTTTCCTGTCTCTCCATATTAAAAGGGTAATCATAGGTGAACATGTTTCTTCCCATACACATTCCCTGTATTCTGTCTTCATTCCCTCCGCACAATGAAAACATATTAGCTTTACTTCATTCAAGCTTGTCTATTCCCACAGCATGTGGAGGGAAAGATTTGTCCTTCATATGCTTGTATCACAACTATTAAATAAAGGGCAGCATAGAGTTGTGCTGCCTCTGCAGAAGACCAGGGACTAGACTACTTCTTCACTGAGGAAAAAGGAGAAGTAACTCATACCAGCTCTTATATTTGGCATCGTTTTCTCCATCAGTCATGCTGGCCCAGCCACGCTGTCTTGTATGCTGAGGAAATGGATTCAAGGTTCCACTTACTATCAATTCCAGCTCACTGACTCTGCTCCAGTTGTCATGTGACTAGAATTAGCCCCATCTCTTGCACTGTGATGCATGACAAACAACTCATATAAAGGAGCAAAAAGGGCAATTTAAATCTCTTAATTCCTTAATCAATGTGTAGAGGGTCATAATCTGTTACATGATTTGGATCCATTTGTATTTGCCTTCCAGAAGAGTCCCTCTTAAGAAGTCCACAGAAAGAAAAGAATAAGTTTGTTTTAACACAGAATGCTTTCCTAGCACATCATACCAAGTTACATTAGAATCTTTTCTGTTGATACTTCAGGGAGCTTTCACAATTATTAAATCTATCATATTGCCATAGCAATGGTAAGTAGAGGTGCCAGGCTTGAATTATTATAAAAGAAAGAGGGCTAGGGCTGGCAAGGTATTCTTTGTTAGGATCTCAGGACTTATTTAACTTACCCCTTTGGTCAAAAATAGCCTGAATCTGGTGACCTTCAAGATATGCTGTAAGAAAAATCTACGTAATAGAGTTTTTAGAGATAGTTGAAGGACTATTCCTGGAATAGTGAAGGGGAGAAACAAGATTTTTAGTATGTGGCTGGCTGGTCGAGTTCCTGTCTGACTGATTGATTGTTTTAGTGCTGCTGGGGCTATGTTGCAATATTAATTGTTAAGGTGCCTAGAGCCCTTGTATAGGCATATTTTTATTATTTAAATATTGAAATAAATAAATCATTCCATTTTAGCTATCAGTTATTCAGATTTGTTATGATTCCTTCATTAATTTTGATGGAGCCAAACCCCAGATCTGTTAAAACACTTCAGCAAAAGTAGTCAATCTATAGACTCTTATAATTTTAAAGTGTAAATAACTTAGTGGTAAGAAAAGCGGTAAGAAATCAAAAGGTATCTAGATTGTTTTTATTCATCGACTTTTCAAAGAACTAATGGTGTACTAAGTGCTGCACCTTTAAAAAATAATCAGTATTTGGGGTTGCCTAAATATTAATTCAAAATTACAAGAATATTTATTCTTGTATATGAAGTGTCAACCCCCCAGGAGAGGTTTCCACTGAGGACAAAAAAAGTGATTTCAAATACAATTACTGACACAATCTTAACCATAACATTGCAAATGTAAAATAATACCTTGGTAAATATGAAAATTAATAAAGCCATAGAATTAAATGCTTTGATATATGTAAGATCAGTAGAAGTGAACCATCATTATTTAATATGAGTTTTAATTTTTAAATGCCAAGTTCCACTGAAAAGGTGTAAGGCCTGGGGAAATTTAGATTGTAATGATTATGATGACTAGAAACAAAGGAAACAATAAACTTGCTGTATGTTAAAATGCCTCAAAAAGGCCGTACTTACGCAGCAGCCTCTTGTTTTGACAACCCTTTGATATTCATCGCCAAATAATGATCTATGGCATCTTTGTCTTTGATCAAATGAATCCTAAATTTAAATGAAAAAATTAAAAGAAACACTGTGAGGTGCTAAGGTAGAAATCTGAAGTACATATAACATATCCTCATTGCCAAGCAGAGATAAATACTGAAATATTGACAAAGTAATGTATCAGACACACTCCATAAATACATACAAGTATCTTTTTAATTTCTTGGTCTGTAGGTATTTCAAATCTTTATTTCTGGAGGGAAGCAAAGTTGGCTGTAGCTTTTAAGGACCTGTTTACCCAAGTGTAATAATTACACTACAAGAAGTTGTGCTAATTAAATCAATGTTTAGTGCTCTACCTAATCACAAACTTTTTCCTAAAATGGAATCATAATGTTTCTCTTATCATCATGGACCACCCAGAGTGTCAGACCTGTTTTGTACTAACCCTTAAAAAAAATAGTTCATGTTGATTTCTTGTATAGAATGGGATTAAGGAGAATCATAACCTAGGCAAAATCCTGAGGTTTTATCCTAACAAGCAATCGACTTCATGAAGGGCGTGCTTCAAAGACCAGTGATTGCTACTGTATTCAACATGTTTGAGTTTAAGGTTAAGGTTGAAAGCTGGAGTGACAGACAGTTCATGTTCAGATTAACATTCCCTCTCAAGTCTCAAGCTGCCATACACAAAAGATGCTCAATTTTCCAAGGGCAGTGTACACTGATAGTAAAAAGAATTCCAACTGCACCTGAGAACATCATATTAGAGACTATTACTTTTAGAAATATAATGTGAACTCATTTTTATTCTGTTAAAATAATTAAACAAACATTTAAATTGTATAAAGACACAAAAATAAAAAAGTCCGTGTTAGTATTGCATGTAAATTATTTTACTCTAGTTTTTCTTGAAGAGGTATTATACACATATTGCACATATTACATCTGTGCAGTATTTGGCTGTGTTGCTTACTGCTCTATGAGACAAAAGACAGTCCATGAATGTCATTTACCATATTTACTCAAATCCATGACAAGGTTTTTTTACCCCACTCAACATGGGCTCTGGCTCTGGCCTAAAACAGACTGGTGTGTGTGTGTGTTTGTGTGTGTGTGTACAGGGGACGAGTTGAGGTGAAACTGCGTAATGCCAGGGGGAGAGTGTGGGGGAGATTGTGCAGTGTAGGTGAGGGGAATAAAGGGGAGATTATATGGTGTGGGGGCAAGTGCCTGGGGTGGCAGGCACCAGGTTGTGGTAGGGGGATGCAAATGATCAGGAAAGCAGACACCAGGGGGCAAGTGGCAAGGAGGACAGATGGCAGGGGGGCAACTGCCAGGGTGTTGCCCTGCACTGGACCAGGGGGCAAGGGGCAAGGGGCAGGCTGAGGCTGCCTACCCTCCCACTGCTGCTTTCCCCATTGGTTGTCCCCCTGCCTCTGCTTTCCTCACTTTAGCAGAGGTGGTGGTGAGGGTGAATTTAAGACAACCCTCCAATAATGAGATTCTAGACATGGAAAATTATAAGAGATTTCTAGTTTTGCATGTATAGGATCTAATTATCAGGGGGTCATCTTAAATTTGAAGACTGTTAGTTTTGGGTAAATATGAGATATGAAAAAGTGTTACAGCAATCTGTTTAGAAAATGTATCATATTAAATTCAAAATAGTACAATAGTGGACATGTTTAGGGATATACCAGGTATTTACATTAATGTCATGATTAGCACCTGCTGTTTGAACTACAGATCTAAGAATTTCTGCATTTTGCACATTTAAACTAGTGAACTATGAAGCTAAAAATATGCTGGTAGATGGAAAGAAAATGTATATTGAACATGGTGCTGATAACTTAAAAGTGCATAGGAAAGAGAGAAGATAATCAAGTATAATCCAAATGACAAATCTCCAACTCAAACTAAGACAGTCTAAATAAAGGGAGATACTATGGCAATTATATTAAATAAAAACCCTGCAAGATGTAATGTGTTTATCTAAGTACATATAAAAAATATGTACTTGAAAAGCAAGTTGTTTTAAAGTACATAGGGACATACTTAGATAACACATAATAGACACACACTGTATACTATATAAAAAAGACTTCTGCACCTCAGGTCTGATAAAAAAAACTCTCTCTTCCGCCCCCTTCCCCAACCTCCTAACTTCTAACTTTAGGTATGAAGAAAAATAAAATAGAAAACACGAAGTAGCAAAATTGTAATTACAGTTTAATTTACATTGCGATGTAAATGTAATCCTTGGTCAGATGAATGGATTTGTTGCCCCTTCTTTGCTTTCTTGAGAATACATTAACACCACACAAAAGAGTATAAAAAGAGTTGAGTCACAAAATTACAATTTAGAAGGGCACTTATGTCCACTTGGTTTAATAATATGCTGATATTATGGGGAGCACCCTACAGACTTCAACTAACAATCAACTACCACCAGGGACTAAAACAAGAACAGACAACTTGTATATCAATTACTGCTTAAGTAAGACCTACAATACCTTTTACTGTATTAAAGACAGCCATCTATCCTAAAAAAAAATCATTCTACTGAAATTAATAAAGACTTCTTTCAGACCCGTCTTGATACCATCAAAAATACTAGTGCACCAGGAAGAAAGAAAAGACAGATAGACTATATTAATTTATGCTCCAAAAAGCAACAAGAAAAATTAAATTACAGCAAAAAGAAAAAGAGTAAAACTCCTACTATAAACTATTATCAATAAAATGCATTAATGTAAAATGGAGGTTGTTTTAGAAACAGTCACAGAACAGCACATATAAGTATCTTATGCACTTACTTAGAATTTTCACTTGTATCATAATAGTGAAATAGTGCTGGAAAAAGCATTTGGCAACAGGCACTTTCACTTTTGTTCCAGAGGTTGTCACTTGTTTTACCAATTAGCTTCAGCTCTAATTCTCCATTATTGGCATAATGAGTCCCCACATTTAATAAACAGATTATTTAATGAAATTCTTTCCCTGTAAGATAGTCTCTGGTCAATTTAAAACTGATCTCTTTATTATGTCCAAGATAATTTTGCAGTCTTCTTATTGATGACCATTACATACCTGCTAGCATTTTACACTTCTTTTTTATACAAGTGTTTGCTATATAGATTGATAAGGCAAAATTATCTAATTATTTCTCCTGAAAGTTTCTTTAGTCATGTAAACTACAAGACCGACAAACCAGGTCTGTGTATCATACAATAAAACAAGTCACACGAAGGATAAAGGGCTATGCCTACAATTTAAAATTTATCTAATTTTGTGTTACCCCTCCACTGTTAACTCAGAGTTGAGATTTCTCAGTATTATGGAGTTACTAAATATTTTAACTCCATATTTGAAAAATATCCAGTAAAATTATTAACGGCCCTCAATGAAAATTCAAGATATTGTTTAAAATATCAAGAAAGCTTTCAAACCATCTGAAGTATGCTGAGGCAAAAGAGGTTGGTACCACCAGGTTTCTTTGGCATTGTTTTTGCTTCAGCATCTTCTTATTAGACCTGGCTCAAAAGCATTGGTGCCTTCTTTCACTTTTTTGCTTCTGTCTCCCTCCCTTTAGTCCTCCTTAAATCTATTTCTGGGTTCAACCATGTTCTCTTGCACTTGAGGCAGCCTCTTTACCTAGCTCAGCCTGTACAACCCAACTTCAACCAGATCTGAACTGGGTAGATAGAGGCTAGTGAAATGTTTCAAAGTTTAAGTGTTTCAGTAGCTCATATAGAGCTTTCCAGCCTCTGACCATGCAATGGGGCAGCCTCTCCACTTAGTTCAAGTGTGGCTGACTCAGGAGCATAGGGGGGAGGTGGATCATTTACAATGTAGCCTAGACTCCTGTGACTCTCCCACTTGCTTTAGACCTTAATAAGATTCTTTTGTTACCATTCCCCTTGATCATTCCTGTCTTCACTACAGTTCCTTTCTCCAGTAACACCCCACCACAGTTCCCCAGAACTTGTCTTCTCCCCTGCCAGAACCCTTCCAAGCCATCTTAACATGCTCTTTATCTCTGACCTTGATTAATATATCCTCCCAATTCACAGCCTATGAAATTATGATGACTTAAAAAATTATGTGGTTGTAGTTATTTGTGTTTGTGTGTTTTATTTTTATTTTTTTGTATGGTATGATACACAAATATAATACAATGATATCAGAATAATATTCTAATATAATTTAAATGACAAGATCATTTAAGATTTTATCTGTTTCTAAAAAGACAAGTGGATTTCCTATTGCCATTTTTAACTTTCCATGTCTTTAAACTTTAAGTTTTTATATATTCCCCCCCACCAAAAAAAAAACCAACAACCAAACCAAACTACAATTTTTCTCTAAGATTCATGACTGAGGCTACTTACACCAAAAATGTCTTTGAAGAAAGATAAATACTCACATACCTTGCAAGTTTTGATGAACAGCAAACCATCTTCTCTAGGAAGCTGGGATGACTCTTTGGGCTTTGGAGCATCACAGGAGGCAATATACTCATTTTGAACTAAAAAAAGAATTACATGCATATAATGTAAAATCATTATCTTTCAGACCCATTCTTTTGTCTTTCTTCATCTACTGTCTGTTTTTGTTTTGCTACATTGTGGGCAAAATTAGGCCACAATTCTGCAAAGACTTGTGCACTTTATAAATGTGCATAGGTCTTAAAGGAAGGGATATTTGAAAGTTACAGCTTTGGGACTGATTCTGATCATTTTACATTGGTTTTACATCCCTGTACTGGGATACTCCCAATATATTTGAAGGGCACCTGATATATCTGAGTTCAAAGTCAGATCTGGAGTGATTTTTTCCCCCAATTATCTGGAACCTCAAATATGAATAGCATCTTATTAAATGAATAGGGATACTGCAGCTATAATAAAACACCTAGTGTGAAATCTAGTGAAACAAAAGGCTTTGTATTAACCTACAAAATGATAAATAACAGCAACAATAATTTAAATTAATAACCTTAAGTAAAGGTATATGAACAAAGGATTTTACTTATGCAAAACAAAACTGAAAAGACCCCCTCCCCTCATTATATAGAACAGACTGGCTTGTCATTCTGAAGTACATCAATGCTAATAGGACTTTTTTGTCACATAGAGCTACTTTGTTTCCCCCCCAAGTATTCAGTCAGCTCTTCCCACCATTAAAGTTTCAGCTGCCACTTCCTTCATTTTGCATGTCTGTGATCTGACGACGTTAGCAGCAGGAGCACCCTTACTTTTAAATTTGGTTTAATGTAGGTATTGCAAGCCCTGCTGGCAGGCCTCAAGGCACAAACTTTTAATAAGGATGGGAAAACAAGATTTTTAAAAGGGGGGAAAAGTTAGCTATTTGTTAAATTTAACAAATATAATTTATTTTGTGATAGGTATAAGAAACAACTGAGCGATACCACCCTGTTCTGTACTGAGTTGTATCAAAAGCTGTGCATGATCTATTTAAAACAGGCTTTCTGAAAAGCGAATACATTTCATTGTTGCTTTCAAACAAAACCATACAAAAACTGCACGGCAGTTTCTGAAGAGCACATTTTATCCCGTTACTGAGAATGGCACACTATTATAATAAGGCACTTCATTATTGAGCTATTCCTGGGGTTTTAGCACTACTGAAAGCTAAACATTATATAACCAAACTAATGCACAGTATATTTTGATACCTTTTCATACGAAGACCTCAGGTCACAAAGTCATAAAAAACAATAAAAAAGGACCACATAGCTAATTTATATAAAGCATGATATGTCTCTGGGAGCAGAAAAGAAAGGAGTTTTTCTAAGACAGAGTTCAATCTGGAATCCCTGATTTAGCTTTGGGACCATCTAAAACCAGAGACAAACTAGGACTTTAAAAGCAATCCTTCTCATCACTTATTACACAGTTAATGATTATTATGCATCATGGCTTATACCTAAACAGCTTCAGACTACTAGATACATTCAGTTTGGGTTAGTTTTTGTTTAATTTTAGTGGTTTTGTTCCATTTGACTTCTGTTTTTTGTGTTGACAGTTTTATAGAATTTGTAGTGGTTTCTTACTGCTAAACCATTATAATAAACTTTACATACAAATTAGACCTATACAAAAAAAATTATGAAGATTACACAACCAAGAAAGTCATTGTAGTAATTTTCATGAAGAATTTGTAATATTATTGTAATAAATCTCTGATCTTGCTAGAGATTTAAATGACTGACAATTTCTTCTGAAGGTCTAAAGAATACCATGTTTGCTAACAGCACAATTTGGCCTCTAAAAAACTGATGGGGGTCTTTCCACTGTTTCAGCGGAAGATGGATTACATGCTAAAGCCCACTAAATTTAGTGGCAAAATTCCCATTTGTCCCTGACAGACCTTACAGCTGAATCTGCATCCCATCCATATACAGCAAGACATACATGTTAAATACACACTCAAGTACACATTACAAATTAAACAATATTAAGCATAGAGAAATCAGTGAAAACATTAATATTCAAGGAAATTAAAAAATAATAAAGGGAAATGCTTTTGTCATATAACATATGATTAAACAGTAGGATTGGTATTAGCCATCATCAGAAACAACCCAGAAACTAAACTAGGTAGACCTTGGTCCTGCCTAGTATAGAAATACCTGTTTTTTTGGTGATTTGGGCCTAAGGCTTAACCTTTAAAATAATTTAAGAATCCAAAAACACCACTTAAATCCTCACAACTTTCACTCAAGTGCTACCTAGTCACTATGTATGTTTCTGACAGAAAAGCTCTGGGGCTCCTAGTGCATATAGTGTAAGCCCTAATATTGCCAAGGAGCTTGAAATACTTGTTCACGTATAAACTTTTATAGGATTCTTAAACTAGGCGTTCCTCTATTTATCAGTACAGGTCCCAATCTGGTAGCCTGCAGAGCATACTTACCAGATCAAGTCCTGCATAAAAACCTGCCACAGATAAAACTTTTGGAGGCTGCGCATCCTATTACAGTGTGGCATGTAAAAGGTCAAGTGGTTGCAGCATTCTCCTGGAATGTGGAAGGCCCAGGATTCACTCCCCTCTCCATTCAACTTCAAGCATGGACTTTAACCCAGATCCCCCTGCATCATGAGAGTGCTCTAACTATGAAGCTATCAGGTGGTGGGAAGAGCTTGCCTGTTGAAGCTGTTCTGTTTTATACTATATTGAATATAACAGATAGAAAGAAAAAAAGTAGGCAAGAGAAAGAGTCTGTAATCTGGTGAATCAGGCACTCAGATGGGATATGAGAGCCTTTGGGTTAATCCCTCACTTCAACATCAGGCACGATGATGGTCCATGGTCTGAAACACTGGGGTTTTGGGCACAAATGAGTTAGGTCTCCCAGGGGCTTCATAAGAATGGGTGACCTGTCTTAAGCATCTAACTAGAGGACAGAGATCACAGCTGGAAATCGCAAGTAGAAACAGATGCCTAACTACTTTTGAGGCCCTGCCCTTCTCTCTGGCCTTTCCTATGGGCAAGGTCATGAAGCTCTTCACCCATCTTACTGGTTTCTGAGAACCCTGCCTGTAGAAGCCTAATTTCCCCCAAGTACCTTCTGGGGTACCTAAGCATCAACTTGAGACTGTGAATTGCATTCAGTGGCAGATACCCAGAGGTCAGATCCTGTAATGCCCAAGTACCTTTGCAGATGTTGCTCTAAGGCTCGGCAGTGAGAAGAGTGGCTGTAGAAATCAAAGAACGGGCGTCAGCTGCAGGGGGACGGAGACTCCGACCAAGCGTGGACTGAGCAGAAGGCCACGGATCTCTGCGGCGGGCCAGGAAAGACACCGATAAAGCACATTTGAAACCTCCATCAAGTCAGAATTCACAGTTTCATAGTTGTTAGGGGCTGGAAGGGACCTTACAGATCATCAGGCCTTACAGATCGTCTAGCCCCAGGCACTTGGGCAGGAAAGCCCGCTGGGGTTAGTTGACCCCAACAAGGTGGGCATCAAGGTGCTTTTGGAATAAGGCCAGCGTCTGAGTTTCCCATCACTAACGAACTGACAGAGAGAGGTGACGCTTGCAGGCAGGCAGAGTTGCACCCTCGAGGCGAACTGAACCACAGCTGTCCTGGGCCGCCGGGCTGGCAAAGCATGATGCCCCGGTCGTCACCGCAGCATCCGACCCCACTAGCGCGGATGCTCACGCAGGCCCCACGTACCCGTGCGAGGACCAAGTGCACCCCAATGCTTGGCGGCACCCCCCAAAACCAAAGAGGACCCCCTCCAAAAAAGAGGGAGAGGAAAACCTGTGGGGGGGAGGGCTGAGGCTGGACGCAGCTAATGACAGCGATGGGCTGAGGCAGGCTCCGGCGCGGGGGGGCATTTGGCTGCTCCCAGCCGGGTCTGTGCAGGCAGCAGAACCAGGAGCGGGCCCGAGAGGCAGCCCCGTGGCCCCCACCGCCCCCGGCCCCGGCCCCGGCCCCCCGCGCGGCTGCAAGCCCCGCTCACCCCGCGCCGCGCCCGGGGACGCCGAGCTGTCGCCATGGGAACAAGGGCGGGGCCGGCGGCAGGGGTGGGGCCACGGCGGGGCGGGCGCAGCGCGGTGCCAGGGACCCCCGGGACGCCCAGCTGGGCGCTGGGGCATCACCCTCCACCCCCAGAGCGGCGATTCAGGCCAGCAATGCGGCTGCAGCTGGTTCTTTATTCCCCAGGTCTTTATTCCGGGTCCCGGGTCCCTTTCCCAAAGCCAACCCGTGCCCCGCGCGAGCCACGAATGAGACAGGCTGGGGAGCCCGAAATCCCTCAGCGATGTGTGCTCACTCCTGGGGACGGACAGCGGTGATGGCACCCACCCGAAAAGGATTTTTACCCCGTCATCCCAGCCCGTCTCAGCTCCTTGTTCGGGGCGATGCGCTGGATCCACGATGTTATTGCACCTTTTTTTTTTTAATCAGTAAATAGACACTTCGCAGGCAAGTCTAACTCTTCAGCCTGGCCTGGTCATGACTAACAACCTTGTCTTGTGTAAGGATTTCCTCTGAAAAAAGAAACCCTGAATAAGGAACCGACTTCAGTCTCATAGGCCTGGATATCTTAGGGTGAGGGGCCCCAGGGTGGGATGGACTCGGAGAAGCTTTCCAATGCAAGACCATCTTCCTCAGGTCTTGCCTTCAAAGGCTCATACAGCTCCACCCCAGCTATGCAGTCTGCCCAGCCAAAGAGACCACCCTCAGAAACCCTTGCCTCCATGGGCAGGTCTAAGATTTTGGGAAAGTGGGTGCCAATACATCATCACCTATGACACGATGCATATTTTTTTTTCTCCAGTGAGAGAGAAACCAGATGCTTTCCTAATAAGGAGGGAGACTGGGGGACTGTTAGCAGAACTGAAATGGTAGGAGCAACATTTATATCTTTTTTAGGAGGGATCAAATGGGCAAAAAGGATGGGGGGGGGGCGGGGAGCGGGATTTGTATTCTGTCAAAAAGTGGCATTACCTGTTCCCAAGTCTAAAAAACAAATGATCTTAAAAGCTGATGGGTCACTGTTTTAACAGATAAGTCTCACAATGAGATACTAGTTGATGTCTGCTACAGACCACCAAATCACACTAGAGAATATGATGATCAGCTCCTTAAGGACCCACCTATAATGTGCAGAGGAGGGATAGTCTTCTCGTGGATTTTAGTCTGAGTGACATTTGCAGCATACTACAACTTTGCTTTATACTACAACATTTGCTTCATACTACAACATTTTGTTTTTTCTAAGTATTATAGATAACACTTTTTGAGTTAGAAATTGGTGCATCCAACACAGGGGAATTTTATATTAGACCTTATCTTGACAGATAAAAAGGAATTGATCACAAAACTAAAAATTAGTGGTTGCTTAGGCACAAAGGATCACGACTTGATTACATTTGTTATGGGTAAACAGAATTAAGTCCAAACTAGTAATATACATACTTTAAAAGAACCTATTTCAGAAAGGTAAAAACTGATATACTAAGTCAGTTAGGAGAACAAATTTAGACAGAAAAATATGGTTTATAACTGGTCACTGTTTAAGAACATTTTACTGGATGCCCTCACAAATATAATAATCCCACAACTAAGAAAGAAGAATACACTGATTAAAAGTAATCTTGGCTTAAAGGAAAAGCAGGTATTAAAAAAAACCGCACTTCAATAATATATGTAACAAATTGAAGACACCAAATTGTAGAAATGGGTAAGTGAATCAGAAAGATACAAAGGGAATTATATGGTTAGCAAAGACAATAAAAAAGCATTATTTGAAGTATACTAGAAAGAAAAAATACTTTAAAAATGGTTTGGGTCCATTACTTGAAGAAAATGGTAGAATTGTCAGTGATCATCCATTTTTTTCTGCACTTCCTTGATAAATACATCTGGTCTGTATTAGAGAAAAAGTCAGAGAATGCAGTTGTATCGTAAAATGATGATAGACTTTTTATTCTCACAGTAAGGTGGATGTTAAGTTGTAAATGACTAAAGCTAGCCTAAAAGCTTGCTCAACAGCTCTCCCAACTATACAGCTGATCTAATAAAAAAAGATAGCACAAAAAAATCCTTTCCTCTTATACATCTCCTGGTCCATCACAGCTACAACAACACTCCAACCCTATTACAAGAGCTAGACATTTTTAAATTAGCAGATTCAGATAATTTGTAAGGAAGAGTTTTGACCAAGTTGACTAAGGAGCTCTCTGGACTGTTCCTACTAATTCTGAATAAGTCTTGGAACCACGGGGAAGTTACAGAAGACTGGAAGGAAGTCAAAGAGGTGTCATATTTTAAAAAGGTAAACGTGGTGATGTGGTTAATTATAGGCCTACTATAATATCATAGATCTCCTTGGAAAACCAATGAAACAACAGATGTTAAACTCAGTAAACAAAGAATTAAAAGAGGATATATAATCTATATGAATTTGTGTTAACAGAAAATAGATCCTAGAAAACTGATATCTTTTTGTTGAGATTGCAATTTTGATTGAAAAAGATAATATTATTGATGTCACATAATTAGGCTTCTGTGAAGTATGCAACTTAGTATAACAAGGTAGTCTGCATAGGCCACTATGATAAAAATAATTATTAAATGGATTAAACACAGGTTAGCCCATAGGTCTAAAGATGATGGGGAAATCATTACAGAATGGGATTTTTTCTGTGGGGCTGGCAAGGAGCAGTTTTTGGCCCTACACTGTTTTATGTTTCTATCAATATTCTGGAAGCAGACATTTGAAAAAAAGTCACTGGCTGACCTGGACAGGCTCAGCAAGTGGGCGGACAAGAATCTGATGGTGTTCAATGCCAATAAATGCAAGGTTCTCCACCTTGGGAAAAAAAACCCGCAGCATCCTTATAGGCTCGGCAGTGCTATGTTGGCTAGCACTATGGAAGAAAGAGACTTGGGGGTCATCATTGACCACAAGATGAACATGAGCCTGCAATGCGATGCTGCGGCTAGTAAAGCGACCAAAACGCTGGCTTGCATCCATAGATGCTTCTCAAGCAAATCCCGGGACGTCATTCTCCCCCTTAGTGAGGCCGCAGCTGGAGTACTGTGTCCAGTTTTGGGCTCCACAATTCAAAAAGGATGTGGAGAAGCTTGAGAGAGTCCAGAGAAGAGCCACGCGCATGATCAGAGGTCAGGGAAGCAGACCCTACGATGACAGGCTGAGAGCCCTGGGGCTCTTTAGCCTGGAAAAGCGCAGGCTCAGGGATGATCTGATGGCCACCTACAAGTTTATCAGGGGTGACCACCAGTATCTGGGGGAACGTTTGTTCACCAGAGTGCCCCAAGGGATGATGAGGTCGAATGGTCACAAACTACTTCAAGATTGTTTCAGGCTGGACACAAGGAAGAATTTCTTTATTGTCCGAGCCCCCAAGGTCTGGAACAGCCTGCCACCGGTGGTGGTTCAAGTGCCTTAATTGAACACCTTCAAGATGAAACTGGATGCTTACCTTGCAGGGATCGTATGACCCCAGCTGACTTCCTGCCCTTTGGGCAGGGGGCTGGATTCGATGATCTTCCGAGGTCCCTTCCAGCCCTAATGTCTATGAAATCTATGAAATCTATGAAAGCTTGCAGATGACACAAAGGCTGAGGGAGCGTGTAAGCAGGTTAGTAAGCCTGTTGTCTTTTCATAGCCTGGACCTACCCCCAGGGGGCTCTTCTGTTTGTTTTTTCAAAATGCAAACTCAGTCCTTACTCATAAATATAAATCAGAACCACCAAACTGACAGCCCTTTGCTGGGCTAAAGGATAAGTTCTTTTTAGCCTGCCCCTTCCTAGTATCAAGCTTGTCTGGATTCAGTTGGTCTCCTGCTCATGGACTACTTCTTCCCCCTAGCTCAAGCTCCCCGCTTTCTCTCTGCCACCCCTCCCTGGTGCCAAAATCCCAAGCCCCACACAGTGCATCAGAACTGGGCCACGGCTCTTCCCCCGCATGGCCAGATGAGGGTTGGACCACATCCTCTTCCCTCTCCATGGCTGGGCTGGGGTTTGCCTGAGCCTCCTCCCCACTGGACTGGGCCATGCCCTGCCCCCTGCACAGTTGTTTCCAGGCCAGGCCATGCTTCCATCTCTCTGTATGGGTTCAGGACATGCCCCCTTCCCTCTGCCTGGCCAGGAAGGGGTGGACCATGCCCCTTTCCTCCCATAGGGCTGGGCAGTGCCACCTCCCCTGTGGCGGAGCTGGGTCATGCCTCCTCTACCCCTTGCTGAGCCGGACTGGGGGCAGGCCAAGCCCCTTTTCCCTGTTCAGCTGGAGCAAGGCTGGGCTGCCCCCTGTCCTCTCCCACACAGCCAGATGGGGCTCCACCGTGCATGCTCTGGGTGCCACATTGTGCCCACTAGCTGGATCTGGCCCATGGAAGGACAGGACACTGTGCATCCAGCCTCATGGACAACAAAATTGAGCAAAAAGGATGGGAGGGTGGCGGGGCAGGGGGACTTCTCCCCTGGGAAGGACATGGGAATGATGGTGGGTAGCTAGCTACCTAAACATCAGCTCATAGTGTGCCCCTATAGCCCAAAATCTTGGATATATAAACAGAAATAGAGTAGAATTTGAGAGGTTATATAACCTCTCTTACTGCAATACTGTGCTAAGTCTGGTGTGTAAAATTCAAGAAGGCTGTGTTGACATGGTAGAAAACATTCTGAGAAAAGTCACAAGAATGATTAAAGATTTGAAAGCATGTCTTTTATTGATAGATTTGAGGAGCTCAATCTGTTTATCTTAAAGGGAATGTTAAGGGATGACTTGATCCCAGGCAATAAGTACCTACTTACATGGGGCATGAAAATTTGACAGCTTTCAGCCTAGCAGGCAAAGATATAATAAGATCTAATAGCTGTAAGTTGAATCTAGAAAAATTCAAGATAGAAATATGACACAGAGTGAGGGGTAATTGACCATTAGAACAACTTACTAAGGATTGTATTGGATTCTCTATCAGTGGCAATTTTAAATATCAAGATTCTACTTTTTTCTAAAAAATATATTCTAATTCAGTCAGAAATTACATCAGGGAAGTCTTACAATCTTTGTGACTCAGAATGTCAGATGAAATGATCGCAACGGTTCTTCCTCTGTTCCTAACTTATGAGTATAACACTGAGATTCACAAATGACCCTTCACAGATAGATGTCTGTGCCTACTAGAAACTAATGAAGAGGCACCCATCCAAAGCCATTTGCATGATTAGAGTCATAAAGTTGTTATTTATTGTTGGATTTTCAAAATGTTTCCCTTTAACTTGTCTCCCAGCTGGCAAAAACCTGGAGCACTAATACTTTTTAGTTATAAAATATACCAAAACAGACACACAGTAATAGTCTTTTTATACACATTCATTAATCTGTAGTAGGAAACACCATCCATGTGTGAAAAAAAATCAATATTTTAAAAAGGTCAGTTGGTGAGCTGAGTGACCCACACAAAACAGAAGTAGGCTGCCACTAGGTGGAGGGTGGAGTTGCACGCAGTGTACACAATTGTGTTCACAGTTCCCATATATTTACTACCATCATCACTTTGTCTCAATGCACTTGGTGTCTTAGATGTTGGATCCGTGAAACTCTTAGGCTGACAACATTGACAATGTATTTGCATGTAGACACTGCAGGTGTTTGTTAAGGTAATAAAGTATTACCTGTACATCATGCTAGAAGAGATCATGACTGGAAAAGCAAGTGCTTGAGACCTTTTCACCAGCTCAATTACAAAGAGAATCTGTGAGAACTGAAAAAAGATTCAAATTGCAGATTGACATTTATTGGCAAAATTCTGAAAAACAACGTAATAGGTACTATACAAGCTCTGGCTCTAATTCGTGTGTTAGGGTCTCCTGGATTAAACATTTATAATTCATTTGACTTAGAAGAATAGTGAGAACAAATTACAGAGATACTTAAGAAGTTCAAAGGATCCCTGATGCCAAACAATATGTAACTTACAGAAGGCATGTCTTCAACAGAAAATCAAAGCCATTGTTCATTGATGTAATAGAGAGAGGCAGCAGTTGCTCCATAGTTAAGGATGAAACCGACTTCCATTACAAAGTTGTATTTTAGCATCTTTATAATTGACTCAGAAATTTGTTTCCCCTCAATCTTTTCAGATTCTCTTGGGGTGGGGGAGGTGGGGAAGGGAGAGTTATATACATTGCTGCAAAGTTTGTAGAGAAAAAAGTATACACGTACACGTATACATACACATACTGAGTCTTTTGTTGCAAAAGTGTGTGTGTGTGTGTATGTATAGTCAACAAAAGACTGATATAAATAGATCTCTCTCTCTCTCTCTCTCTAGATATCTCTCAGTTGTTATATCTATCTATCTATCTATCTATCTATCTATCTATCTATCTATCTATCTATCTATCTATCTATCTATCTCAGTCTTTTGTTGACAATATTAGGCTTACTTCTGCTCTTGTTCTAGCAACTAGAACAGGAAGGAAACTTCTTAGCAGTGGATGATGTCAATGGGACATTTCTTTTTTAAAATTGATTGTTTTACTTTTCAAAAGTTTATGCAATTGGCTAACTGAAAAACACATTTGTTCAGCAGTATCATGTGCTCATCTGTCTGCATATCCAAATACCAGATCAGTATTTGCAAAATGTGAGGTATTTTGGTGATTATCAGCACAGTTATTTACATGCACAAAATGTTTCTGTATAGCTTAAAAGGTTGTCTGGAAATGTGACTGTTAATGTACTGTCTGTTTACAAATGCAGTTTAGCAAATGTAACAGTCATTAGGCTATGACTCTTGAGTGCACTATCATCCTCTTGCCAAGAGTAACACTGCTTCCTTTCCAAACTACTCAGTGGCCCACATTCTCACCTGCTCTATCTTGTTTGAGCAGCAGCTCTGGGTAGTGTGTTTTTGCCTGCACAGCAGTTCTCCAGGCACCTGGCTTGCCCACACAGCTTACTTAAATCATGTCTACCCTTAGACTATCAGGAGTTCACCCCCTGACTCCTTCTACATCTAGACTATCTCCTCTCCAACCATGAACGATGTGTGCTCCTTGGGCATGGCAACCACCGGCCGGTGGTGGCAGCAGTGATGTTGGCAGGAGGGAACAGGGGAGTAGTGAGCAGTGGCTACCCACAGGCACTGTCATCAGTGGCAGCCAATCACAGGGGGTGCACTGCCAATCTCAGGGGGTGCACGTCACCCCCTATGCGTTGCTAATGTCTCCAACTGACTAGTCCCTTTGGCAAGACCCACAGACTCACAGAAGACTCACAGAAGAAGGTGTGTGTCGCTGGGCACTAAGAAGTGCTTGCTCGTTTAAGGGCACAAGCAGCCTAGCCAGGGAGCTGTGCAGGCTAGGCAGAGCCCCACAGCTGTGGGTTGCTCGAGCAACTGGTGAATAAGGAAATTAACCAGCACCTGCAGGTAGTTAGTTGACTGGAAGGAGGCAGGGCCCTGGACACATATAAGCCCAAAGCTGGGGCTGGCAGGGGTTAGTTCTCTGGCAACTGCCAAGGGAAGCAGCTCCTGTGCAAAAGAATTACCCAGAGAGAATTGGTTGCTTGATCTGCTTCCTGCAAGACTAATAAGGCTCTAGGAGCACATAAGGTACCCAGGGCTAGGAGGCACACTATACTAGGGAAGAAGTTTGCCTTCCTAAAGGGGCAGAGCAAGGCTTCCATCATTATTGTTATGTTATAGCCATGGGGCTTATGTTTATGTTGTTGTCTGAACCAGTAGTTTGGGATGAGGCTGTAAGAGGAGGTATAGAGGCCTCATTAGTGCCCAGAGGGGGCATTTGATCACAAAGAGCCCTGCCAGCAGCCAGCTCAGGGCTTGAGTAGTTACAGAGCCTGTAGTGCGTGGAGTGTGTGCAAAGCACAGAGCACACAAGGGGCCAGAGAGCCTGGTGCCAGAAGGGTGCAGCTACATAGGGGCTACATCATAGCCCAATGATAGGAAGAGATTGATCAGAGCTAGTGCCTCAAGAAGGCCTAGCTAGATTAAAGGGGCAGAGGCCGAGTAGGCAGAGGCCCCAGCAGAGGTAACAATATCCATGTAACACCCACGAGGCATGGGGTGTAGTATAGGGAAGGTTTGATGCCACACATTTAGCCCCTAAGGCTTGAGGTGCCCTGTGTAGCACCGTACTTGAGTGAGGTCCAATGAAGGGCCCAAGGACCAGTGAGTTCTTTTGGGGATCAGCAGACCAGGGCCAAACAAAGGCCCATGGGCAGCCTCCCGAGTCATTATTTACCCATCAAGATGTGGCAGACAAGATAAGAGGGTGCCTTCGGGGCAGAGCTGGCACAGGCACTGAGCCACCAGGGCATCCCAGCCAACTCTGAGGACCTCAACTCATGAGGGTGTGGTTCTCACTCTGGGCTGCATCTTTAAAAGTATATCATCCCTTTATACATGATAGGGGTTGAGGTTCCCCATTACAGTAAAGACTTTACCAAAGTTTGGATACTCTGAGTGATGCCACTAATTGAATAGGAAACCAAGCAGAAGCACATTTTTATTGTTTATCTTAAGGAATAATTTTAAAACTTTTGGGAGGAGATTTTAGGCAGCAAAATGCATAGCAGGTAATATCTGTAAGGGTTCTTTTTGTAGGCATTAAAAATTGTATTGAACATCAGGCAGCTTCACTGTAGATACTTATGTCAGCTGTTGCAGTCTCTCAGAGTCTCATCAGGCAGTCAGCACCAGAGTTAGTGCATAGCTGTAAGCATATTGTTGTATGTTTTGGTGTGCAACAAGAGATTTGACTCTGCAAGGCAGTTAGCAAAACACGCAGCCATCACTTCATTCACAAAAGTCCCAGTGACAACAATTAGAGTTCTGTCTGTGGAATTGTGGTAAATTACAAATGAATAGATATATAATTGGCAAACGACAGACAAATATCTAAAGCAACTCTGGCAGAAATTATGGCCATTTCTTACATACCAAATAATATATTCAGAAACTAAGAATTGCCACATAGAAATACTGAAAGTGTTCATCATCATTTTTATCTGACTTCACTATGTGCATATATGCTTCTCTTTAAAATAGCTAATGAGAGCTCTATTACACATCATTACTGATTTTCTTTCAACAAAATTGTGTTGTCCTCTGTATTTTTTTTGTAGAACCGCTCACTCAGCTACACATTCTCCCTGTCTCAGACACACAAACCTGTCCTATATCCTTTTCCCAGTAAAGTTTACAGTATTTTTGTGTTGTTAAACTCTGTCCTAAGAGCCACATCCCAGTACACAATATTGTATTTTTGCAGAGTAGATTCCTCAAAACTATCTTCAGTGTAGTGTTCAAAGACACCAGTACAACATACTACTGACCTTCTGTAGTAGAAGTCTGTGGCCAAATTTGCTAGTAAGGGTCTCAGTAGGGCAAAGTATTAGGTACAACCAATTCCTGTTAGGATTAGTGACAGTGAATGGTTCTGAGCTATTTGCTCAGATCACTCCCAACTGAGTGTAGCAGGACGATGGGTACCTTAGGGAAGAAGCAGAGTGAACAAGCCAACAAACAAAAAGACTAACCTTCCCTTTCTCCTGACAAAGAAACACCCTCAAAGAAATAGAAGATGTCGAAAAGAGTAAATAATGAGCCAACAGATCACATTTGATAGGACCATCATAAAGAGTGTTCCATTAAAAAAGGTGGGGCATTTCTGGTGTATGTAGAACACTTTTTCAGTATCAGGATCAGTACAGCTTGGATGTAAAAGAGATTTTTAACTTGAAAGGCAACTGTGCTGGGTAAAATAAACTGAATCGTTTATATCTTATTTTTCCTTCCCTTGCTGTTTATTGTGTATATATGTCTATCTCTGTTTAAGCATCACCCTAATGACTGTAGGTTTCTGCTTTTTTTTCTAATGTGGCACTTGTATTCTGTTCATCCAACTTCAGCAAAGTCTCTACATCATGTACCTTTGTTTTTAGCTCTCCATTTGAATGATGAGATGGGGACAGCTGTGCTGATATAGATCAAACACACTTTCAGTGTAGAAACCACTGTAGAGATCCCTAGTCTTACTGTTCATTACATATATAGTATGTTTCAGTATACCAAATCAGTGCAAGCTGCACTGTTGGCACAATAAGTGGAGGAATGAGCCAAATGTTTATGAGAGAACTCAAGTGTCCAGAGAACTCAAGTGTCCAAAGCCTTTATTTCATGTTTTATCCCACCATATTTTAAAATTGTGTTTATAATAGATGGTAACATTCCATAATAGTGTTATTGTTGAATTGGATGCCTTAAGGGTTTGCTTTATTAAGTTTTTCTAGTCATTCTGTTCATGCCAATTAAACCACTATAATGCAAAACTAAGTCTATGCAATAGCTGATCTTAGCTCTTATTCACAGAAATAGTTCTATTCACTTCAATATAAATTCTCCTGCGAGTAAAAACTGGCTAACATGAATAACCACACCCTGTTCTTAAGGGCAGGAAAACCCAGCTCATCACTTCCTAGTAATGAAAAAGGAAATTGTATTATCTGTAGTTGTATAAGAAACTGCTTACTTTTTTCCTGAAGACTATCTCTTATGATTATTTAAGGACTTCTAAGATTACCTTGAAATTAAAAGATACCTTGGAGAGAGATACCTTGGAGGGGAACAGTCTGCAAGATAAATGTTTCTTTCATTGTCATGAATATAGCATTTCCTCTATGAAGTACACACTGGCCGTGATAGGCAATTGTTATAATTCCCTGAGATGTTCTAATTTTAAATTGTATTTTTCTTCTTCCTTAAACCCTGTGTAATTGAATTCTTAGTAACTAAGGTGTACAAACGCAATTTTCATAAACTCTGTGAAATTTCTAAAATAGTGTTATTAGTGTGTATGAGAAATGCAAAATAAATGAAGGGGTGGAGTGGCAGAAAGGTTTTGTCAGCACTTGTTTGAGATGACCTACATAAGTTGCATCTCTATTACTCATAAGTAATACAGCCAACCAAAACTAATGCTGATAAAACTTTTATATTTCATCTCATGATTATATAGCTTATATATACTTCATATGTTGCAGAGGAATTACTCTAGAAATATTTAAATGAGTTTTTAAAACATTTTAATGAGAATATTTTTGTAGTACTCCATCTGCAAACCTATAGACCATAGCTACCAGGAATCCAACAGTAAAGAGAACAGAACAATACATAGATCTACAAACTGAATGAAAAGATGTCACAATTGACCAAAGTCAATTTTCAAGACTTTATTGTTAAAGTATAATGAAATGTACTTAACTTTGGAGCCGAATTTTAAATTTAAAAAATCTTAGCCAAAAATTAAGCTGCTACCTCCCTTTTTGATATACAACTTCCTTCTAACCATCAGGGGTAAAAGATTTCAGGATTTAAAGATATCACACTTCTACCTACAAGACCTGTCCTTAGTGCAGAACTGAATCTTGCCCATCTAGGTGCTTGAGCAGGGGTAATATTTAAATGAAGAAGGAGCTATTTCTATGTTAGGTTAATTTAAAGAAAAGTGTGGTTGTTGAAAGCTGCCCAAGTGGTTAGAATGTCAGAATAAATCCTTGGCAGATGGGTCAATGGAAGGAAAACAAGTAGAGCTGTCAAAGGTATATGATAAATGAAAACAAATCTCACAGGTCTGCAATTTAACACAAGGTTCTATATTATATCCTGTTTTTACCATGTCCCATATGTAGCGTGCTTGTGTGTGTCTGTTTTTGAATATATTAATACGGATTGGCGGACGCACATTAGAAACATTTCTAAAATTGTACCCTTTTTTCACCAAATCCTCTAACGTTAAAGCTTATTGAGCAAGATTTACTTAGAAAAGTTGAACCACCCAACATCAACACATATCACAAATACTTAAATGGTTTCATTGCCATAACAGCATCATCCAGGTTAGCATCATGAATCATAGGGGAAAGGTTAAATAAACTGTTAAATTAAAGGCGTACAAATGTGCAGCTTGGTAAAGAATACAAAAGAACACTGAGTTTGTATAATCAAATCTCTCTCCCCTGAACAGCGATTGTTATCTTTCTTTCATGAGCACGAAAGACCTAGAGCTCCTGACTGCCTCAGGCAAGTGAGTTTGAAAGTCTCCTTCGTGAGTGAATGAAAAATAAACATCAAAATCTAGGTTGAGGTGCTATTATTCTAGGGAGCATTTCTTTTTTTAAAGAAGTGTTTTATCTTTAAGTCAGAATTCATATTAGTCAGTGATTCTGACCAAGTTTATATGATACTGGCTATTGTAAATCAGACCAGATTATGTTTTCTTGTTTACATCAGTGGAACTCTGTAGTACCTCCTTTGACATCAGTGGGGTGGCACAGGGGTACTAGCATACAGATAATCAAAGACTTTTGCCCACGTTACTATATTCAGAAAGCTGCACTGCTGTTCTTATCGTCAGAATTCTAGGACAAATTTAGTTCTGGTTTAAGTACGCTCAGCTGTCACTGATTTGTGAAGAACTGCATTTGATCGCAGAAATTTACTTAATTCAATTATTTTAAACTAACCACCATTTATCTGGGTAGCCTGCATTTGTATAAGAGCTGTAAATACGTTGGCACAGGCATTTTTCCCACTCCTACCAGGAAAAGAAGTCATTTTTAAGCAGTAGGATATTTTCATTTACTGAAAACTATTAGTTTCTGTGAGTATACAAGAATTATAGAGCTTGTTACAGGTTAAGGGATAAATTATACTAAAACTATGTACCTTTATCAATACATAAACATACAAACAACATTCTGGATGTGTTGTAAAGAACTAAAATACACATGTCTCTATACTAATGCAAGGATGGTTTCATCACAATTCTTTATGTGCCACCGACTGTATTGCAAAAGCTGTATTGTAGTCCAGATAGTTGTGGGTTTTTTTAAATATGGTCTAAATTGTTTTTGACCCAAGACCTTAATATAATCACATGCCAGACAATAAAGTACAGTAAATAAATGATGACATGGGAATTCTATACAATTCTCTCTCTGCATCATCCTCTCTTGTTAGATTGCACTGTCAGATAAAGAAATTCATTTTTACATCATCATAGAAATTGATAGCTAGGAAGAGTGTGAATGAAGATGGCTGGTATTTATTTATACTGAATAGTATAAATAATTAGTCCATAATTAGTCCATAGACTTGGAACTATGAAGTTGTACACATAATTGATTTGGGGAATGTATATACTCTTATTGTAAACTTTTCCCCTCCCTTTATCTCTCTCAGTGTCATATTCTCTTATTACCTCTTGTCTTAAACTGAGTTATAAGCAATCTGGGGCAGTGACTGTGTATTATTTGTATGTACATTATTTGTATGTACCCTTGCACAGGTTATTCCATTCTTGATTATGACCTTTCTGCACCATTGCAATACAAACAACAAATACAAAGAAGAAATGTCTTGTAAAATTCTCTCTCCAGCTGATTTTTAAAATATTACCAATGACAAAACAAGATTGGCTTAGCTGGCACAAACTCTGTCAGCCTGTGGTTTTATATAGCTGGCAAAACAGCTCATAGTTTGGGGTCACCTACATACTAGGTGTTTACTTGATGAGGATTAAAAATCTGAAACCACTTGTGAGAGAGAGGACTTGGCAGAACAGTTGTTAGGAATATAATAACCTGTTATCATCCCACAATATCTTCTAAGATATTTATGGGATTGTGCCACTGGTGCCTGCCCTTTTTTCCTCTTTTCCTCAAATATAGTATGCGAACTTGTGCCCTTTAGTTGCAGCAGCTCTGGGACCAGATATGTAATCTTACTTCATTCCACTTCATCACCCTTTCCCACCTAGGAAAAATGCTCTTCTCTGCAAGTGTTTATTTAACACTGAAACCTTTCTAATGAAAAGATGTATGCCAGTATAAAATCTATTCTTAAATTCATTTCTTTTATTCATCTTGATGGTGGACTTAAGGAAAATGAATTGAGATACATGTGTAGAGGTTATACTGTATGAGTCTGTTTTGGTGTCCTCAATAAATATTTGATTGAGCCCCTGATATATTAAACTGTTCTTCTCAGCCATCCGCAAAGAAGATACTGAAACTCTAATGGAGGCCATTTCAACATTCCCTATAAGTGACATGAATATATGCTTCTTTTATTAATTGTAGCTGATTAGCCACAAGGCAAACATTTAATTAAACCTTGAGAGACAATAAAATTGCACATGAATTATCCATTTAAGAGCACATAGGTCTTTACATTTCATTAAACATAGTTTAACCAATAACCACACATCTTAAGCTCAATCTGTGTTTGCACAGGTTTGAAGTCAGGAAATCCCTAAGTGTATTTTTTTTTCAGTCATTTATTTCTTGATTTTTTTGATTTGTATTTATTTAGCCACTTGTTCAGGCTGCCTCCCCGATTAGTGAGACTGTCAGTCAAAATATGGATTCATTGATTACAAAAATTGTATCTATTTTAAAAAAATATTTCCAACATTTTAGGTGTTTTAAAAAAACACAGAAATGTAATATGTAGCTATGTATTAAAAGGTTTTGCTCTTTTTTGGATTTATATGACTACTACTCAGGAAGACATTTATATTATTGCAAATACTGGCATCCATGTGCATTATGCTAAGTGTATATTTGAATATGATTTTCAGATAAAAGAAGAAAGATATCCCTCCTTTATGATTGCTGAGGCAACCAGTACCAGTCTTAGCACCAGATATGCTGCTAACATTGCTTGTACAGCATCCATGATAGCATGAATGGGACATGTACTCATCTATTAGGGAAATGAAGAAGTGGGAATAGCCTCAAAATCTTCATGGTGATGTGTGAGCACTGTAGCCAGGGTTTTTTATATAATAGGTATTTTCCACTCGTTACTGTTTCTGAACAATATGGAAAGAAGCACAATCATCATATTAGATGAGGGGAAAAAACCCTTCAGTACTAGAAGATAAGTACTTCTGGTACTCTTGGTCTATAAACACTGCTAATGGCTCAGGAGTCTTTAAGTCTCAAAGTCCAACCTCAGAATGATTTTTCATATCAGTTCACAACCTGAAGATACTGTAAAATGGATGAAGGAAGAGAGACATAAACAGGGCATGAGATTTACTTGCATTTCCCTTTAATGTTTATTTAAAGAGTATCTGCACAGCATATATGGAAACATGTTTCTGCACATACTGAATAAAAATATGTAAAAAAATCATAAAATTAGCGAGGCATATGAAAGATGTCACCACTTAGCCTCGTTGCTTTTTGTTGCATTTTATCATTAACTTCATCAGTTCCTAGTCTCTCTGGGTAATGTACTCTTTGGAATGGTGACTGTGCCCTAGTACTTTCAAAGTATCTATCATCTAATTTGCAGAGGTACTGAGCAAACAGGTCCCATTAATTTCAAGAGGGGAGCTGAGCACCTCTGAACAATCAGGCCTGCAGCATACTGTATGCAAATAACAATATCTATGCTTAAAAAAACAGTGCAGTTGGAGCTTCTCTCAATAAACAAACCACACTCTCAGAAGAATTATCAAAATTTCAATTTTCTCCAGCCAGCTCTGCCTAAAAATAGGTTTAGCACTTTGTGAAAACTAACTTATAATATTTCAGGGAACAATGAAGTGGTCACATGTCACATACTAGCATGTGTTAGTCACAAAAAATGCATGCTGCCCACTGCTTTAGGCACTTGAAGCTTTGAAAAATATTGTAAGTCAGGGGTTTTTAACCTTTTTTGGTTGGTGTACCCCCAGCAGCCAGTCAAGAAGCAGAGTCCCCCAGCAGCCGATCAATGAGCAGGGGAGAGAGGGGAGTCCCCCTCGGCAAAGCCAGAAGTGCTGCCAGTGAAACTGGATGTGCCGCCACTTCTGCATATCCCCTGGAGCCTTCCCAAGTACCTTCAGGGGTATGTGTACCCTTGATTGACAACCCCTGTTCTAAGTGTTTTGGTTTTAGCTTATTGAGTCCAAATCCATAAAAATACTGAAGCACCCAAAGTGCAGCTTAGAATTTGGCATCTAAGTGACTGATCCACACAAACTCCACCTATTGCTTAGTTACCTAAATTTGCACTGGGAAAGCTACATACATAGCTGAGATTCTAGTCATGCTCAGAAACAAACCTGCTTCCATCTTGGCAGAGTTGAAAGTCCCAGGGCCTATTTACTTCTAAGTTCCTTGAGGCATCTGATCTATTAGGCACCTCTAACATACATTAAGAGCAGAGAGCTGAGCACAAAGCACAACAATTATGGCCAGTCTCACTCTGAAAGATGACCAGGGGAGGAGAAAAGCAAGGTAGTAGTGCCCAGCTTTTATGTAATAGCCTGGAGGCTAGAGTACTCATACAGAAATAGGTTCTTTTCTCGATTCAGCCTGATAGAGCTCAAACCCATATCTCTCATTTTCAAGGATGACACCCTGACCTGTCTAAACTGGATGGAAACACTCTTCACAATTCTTATTGAATCTGTGCTACTGAGGAATCAAGACCTTCATGGGGCCAGAGAGAGAGAGAGAGACAGAAACCATACAAGAGAATGTCTGACTAGCACATTAATGAGCCATTCATCTAGGAGAGGGGACACCAAAGTTCTGGTTGCTGTTCCAATGGACTGCTTGTGCAACGCATAAAAGAGTTACTTTGGGACACATGATCTAATTCTGAGGGTATTACATGAAGGATTGATACAGCAACTGAGTTCATGAGTTGTCTTCTAAAAGAAAAAGAGTGAACAGTCTTCTGAACCCAAAGGATGCCTAAGTCCAGGAATGGGTTTTAGGCTCTGAATACCATTTTATATTGGTGCCCACATCAGGAAAAGAACAGGATTTCAGGCTCAACCCTCTCTTCAGCTTTAACTCCTGGCATCCTCCTTTACTCAGTGTGCCAGGTGTTGTGATCCCCATTGCTTGACACATGACACTGTAAAGGAAACTTGGGTAGTTAATTCCACTTTCGGAATTGGGAACCTAAAAATTAGTCGGAGTGATGCTCACTATTGCCATATCTAAGGCTCTTTATTGTTCCAGATTTTTAGGTCTGGTCTTTTGAAGAACCTCCTCAGGTCTTGTTCTTTTGGAACAACACTATTCTTCATTGTGTTTCTGATGTATAATGGTATCAACATTGCTACACTGCTTCCTTTGTGCTAGAAGATAAAATTGTTATTCAGACACTAGTGAATTGCCCGTCAAGAATGATGGCGGGGGGGCGGGGGGGAGCGGCGGGGGCGGAGCGCCACCACCCACCACCCCATGCTGCCGCCTCCCAGGAGCTGGGGGGGGAAGCTTGCCCCGCCATCCCCTCCATCCCCCTCCTCCAGCACCCCGTGCCACCACTGCCACTGCCTCCAGTGCCACTGGCATCCCCCTCACCCCCAACCCTGCTCCTCAGAGGCAGCAGAGTGCCGCCATGACGGTCCCATTCTTGACAGACAATTCGCTAGTGTCTGAATAAGGATTTTATCTTCTAGATCACATGTCCCCACTCTCCCCTCTGTCCCTGCCCTCATGGTGGTGCTCTGCACTCTGATTGGTTGTTTCACTAGCCAATCAGAGTGCTCTAAGAGCATTACAAACAGACAGACAGACAGACTAAGCCCTTTATTATATAAGAATTATTCCTTTGAGAAATTCTGTTGTACTCTGGGAGGCACTAAATCAACGTGGGGGTAATGGACCTTCACACAGATGATCCTAGAAACCTTCAGACTCGGGGACACACTTTATGACTCCTTCTCTTTTTAGAGAAAGCTCTTAGTTTTGGAATGCATAGGACGAACCAGATAGAAATCAATGTTCCAATAAATGGAAGTAGACAAAACCGAAGAGCTGAAATACAAGAGATTTGCACAAGTTTCTCTGAAGTTAAATATAGGTTACTCCATTCATGTACAAAGATATTTAGACAGCAAATGGAAACTAGCTACTGTGAAATATATCACATTCATATATAATTGAAGCACCCGAGAGTAAAATATCCAGGCACAATAGATGACAACTGATAAAAACAAGAGAAGTAGTATAAATCAGGATACAAATCTCTGGGGATTATACAGAATATCTAACACAAGCTGAAGAACCTACAATAACTGCATCTAAATTACCAGATAATGCAAAAATAAAAACAGCTGAACAGTTGAAGCTAAAGAATTCAGAGGAAATCCTACCAGAATACAGAGCATCCAGCAGAATTGTGCTATGCAAGGCAGTGATAACACTGGCCTGATTTTCATCGCCATTACTATGCAAAAGGAGGCAGGAGGTCTGACCTATTTTCAATGGATGTAGGGAGTACAGAAAGAACCAGTCACCAACTCTGTACTGTATTCCTTCCCTGTCCAACACAACCTGGCAGATAATCTTCATTATCTACAGTAGGCAAGATTCAAAGCTGGCATTGTTAAAATTGGGATGGTAAAAAGCTATCATTTACTGCATTGTCTTCCCTCACCACAGAGGGACTGTGGTCCAGTTAAGCATTATCTTTAACTGTGACCTACCTATTCTTCATAGCCTCCTTTTGGAGGGTGAGGATTAAACAAAGCAGCTGGCAATGAAACTGTAAAAACAGGTCTGGTGCTGTGGAAAGAGGAGTGGTGCAGATGCAGTAGGCCTTTATGTAAGTGTTCCTCTAAGATACATATCCAGACTCATACTTCTAAAGAGACAAATCCCTTTGTCAGTGTGAAGTAGGAGTCAGATAAAATTTCATGCAGAAAGGAGCTTTCCCCAGGTTTATGGAAGGAAATGTTACTCACAGAGAGTAGACAGATGTTCCTGGCTTTGTCTGCACAGCCAAATTCCTTACCACTGAACTGCATTACCCAAATGTACAGAGTTTCCACTTGATTGATTCCATCAGGATTAGCATGGTGGGGGATAATGTTTCACAGTTACAACTCTGCGCCCTCCACCACTACTTTGAGAAAAGGGGTAAGTGTTCTCGTTGTTGCCTTTCTGCATCCCCCCTCAAAATAGAAGGCATAATTCTAATGGATATTAGATTGCCTCTCCAAACAAGTGAGTGCCTCTCCTCTTCCCCTTTCCTACAGTTCCAACCTTGTGCATACCATTGTTTATAAGTTACTTCATCAGAGACATGTGATAGGGGAAATATAAAATCATAGATTTGAAAGGAACCTCAAGAGTCAGTTAGTCTACAGAGACACACAGATTATTTTTGTCATTTGCCTCTGGATCCTCCACTTTTTCGCTACATTCTTCTTAACATGCATTGCCTAAAACTGAACATAATTCTCTAGCTGAATACTAACCAGGTGTGAGTAGAATGGTATTATCTCCTTTAATGTCTTGCAAACAGTGCTTCCGTTAATGCAGCATACAACAGCACTTGCTCTATTTGCAACATCATGTTTCTGAATAACGTTGAGTTTGTGAACCACCATAGCCCCCAGATCTTTCTTGACAAGGCTAATGTCATATCACTATTCTCCTATTCTTGTGCATTTTTTTCCTTCCCTACCCTAGCAGCTTACATTATCCTTTATTGGCATTGGTATTCATTGGGATTAGGTCAGAGAATTATCCAGGTTTGCACGCAGCATTTTCCTCCAAATCGTGCATAGCTTTTCCCTCCAAATCAGGGAGTCTCTCTTTCTCTTCTCTGCAGATAACTTGCTTCTTTCTTGACTTGAGACTCAGGTAAAAGGGACCTACAAAAGAATGTTCCTCTGTTGCTCTCTGCTTGCCTCAGTTTCACCTCTGAAACTAGCAGCCAATTCTTTGTCCTGTTCCTGGGGTAATTCCAGTTCTACAAACTCTGTCATTCCTGAATTTACTCCCTTTGCCTTTTCAGGCAAGATCTGTTCATATGTATTCTGATAGTCACAGTGACTGACCCATTTAGACAGAAGTATATAGACACAACTTCCCTGTTGGCTTAGTACAAGGAGTAAAAGACAAAAAAAATATTAAAAGATGGTCATAAGACACAATAAGGTGCATGCAGTTAATAAAAGCACACTAGAATTCATAACTGAGCCATATTAAATGGAGATAATATATGGATCTCAACTCCTCCATGCAATCTATCAAGTAGCAAATTATAGAAGTCATTTTTTGCTGTTTGATGAACTTCTACATTATATTTTGTGATTAATAAACATAGACTTTCTTTTGACCATCCAACAACCATGCTAGCAGTCTCTTATATTCTGCCACTATTATTTTTATTTGATGTTACAGCAATCATTGTAACTATTAGTCAGTTAAAAATGCATAGCTTACTCCATGAAAGGATGGATTTTTTTTAAAGCAATTTTCAAAATAAAATCCTGATCCCACTGTAGTTAGTTGGAATCTTCACCAGAATACTTTTCAAAAGCTTGGGTGGTTTTCCTCCTACATCAGGTCCAAACTAGAAAAGCCTATTTAGACTAAAAAATAATTGTTTAGAAACATCTGTTTTTGTGAGAATTTCATTGTTTTGCTTTGGAATTCCTTGATCGGTTTACTAGCTTTTTGGCATCTTCAATCTATAGCAGACCCTAAACATTGGCTTTAAAACTGAATGATTGCTAAGTCTTATCTAAGCTGCTTCATTACAACCTCAGTCTGGTTTATGCATCATAATTTAGTTCAAAACAGTGTCCTGAAATGTCTTTAAATCTAGATTACAACACTCTGTCTTCTGTTGTGCAACACTTCTTGCTCACACAGAATTTTCCTGTCTGTATAATCACCTTGGTCATTCTTTTTCAACAGAAGATCCTTTGGCTTTATGGAGAGGTTGCAGGAGGTATTGACTTGTAGGTTCTAAAAAAATACCTGAAGTTTTAATTTCCCATCTTTGCAGTCAGGTTCAGTTATTCAGATTATTTTCTGTAAACCCCAGTTACATCTATTCAGCTTCCTAAGGCCAATCAGGTGTCAGTCTGTGTTGTTAAATCACATTCTTGATGGAGTAAAGATGGCACCTCTGATATGAAATAGGGTCTATCATCAGTTATTTTCCATTAGGGCAGCTCTTATGTGCCTGTATTTCCCAGAGAGATTATACCTGATGTTACTTTTTTCTGGGAAAATACTTCATGTTGTAAGAAATAGCAGGAGTAGCAGATAAAAACCTGTAGACCAGGAGTGTCAAACTTACCCTTGTCCCCAGGCCAAAGCTGGACCTCAGGTCTCCTCCGAGGCCAGATCCTTAGAGCCAGCACTCACAACTGTGGCAGAAGGCCTAAGCAACCATAGTGGGGGTCTGACAGCATGGGACCAAATCATGGCAGCATGCAAGCAAGGGCTGTATGGACACAACCTACTCTTTCTTCTGCTGCCAATGGCCATAGCTGGGTGCACGCCCCTGAATTCTGTAGCAGCCAATGTCCCCTAGCCATAATCCCAACACCCAGTAGCTTGCCAGTATGCCAGCAGGTCAGACAGAACAGCTCCATGAGACAGATCTGGCCCATGGGCTGTATGTTTTACATCCCTGTTGTATACCAGTCAAATAAGCCTACAGGCAAGATCATCCAAGTTCCCATAGCCAGTTTTTAGGGCACTGTTGGGTCAGGTTTTTCAGGTTGCTTACCACTAGATGTGCATGACAGGAATGCCCATCTACTTTCCTCCTTAAATCCTTATCAAATCCAGTCAGTGATGTACAGCTATCTGTTGTGAACTCAGATTCAGTATCTCACACTAGGAAATTTCTAGGGCTCTGCTATTTGCAGAGGTATTTGCCATTTTGTCAGGTAGAGCTGGCATAGCATATTCCAGTAGGAGAGGAGAAGGCTGTGCGGGAACTAAATGGCTACACTAAATTATGCTGACTAGAGTGCATGAGGGATTGCCCAGTCAGCCAAGAAGACCTCTTACTAAATGCACTGTTTGACAGCTTTTACCATAGGTAACATTTAAAAGTGCTTTTTCTTTCATTATGGGGCAAAGTTATGTCACCCAAATAGTACTTATCAGGTCAAAGTGGGACTAGATGTAGAGCAACATATTACACAACATGGATAAAAGTGACAAAATTTGACCACATAATTCAATTAATTTTCTTATGACACCATAAAACAATGCAAATATCTCCAGCCATGTGCTCAGGCAAACCCTGCCATTTGGTTTGCCTTTTTATAATTATGTATAATTCGTGTTGCATTTGTGCATGCAGTGTTTATTTCCATAATTGTAACAAGCACTTAATTAATTGCACTATAACCTCTTGAATCTATAGGCCAACTGTTGAGTCTTTTGTTAATATTTTAAAGTCCTCTCTTTTTTATTTTTTTCCCCGTCTGTCTTTGATGTGTTGTTTCTTATCCTCCTTGTTTGGATTCTCTATGGAATATTCTCAGAATAATCCTGCAGTCTTCTTTTATGACTGAAACTTTGCATTTTAACAGTTGTCTGGAGATAGTTTCTTCCTTGTGAAATATCAGTTTTAATAACAAGAAAAGAAAAATGCCATAAATCTGCACTAACCACATAAAGCTGAAGTCTCTGAGAGACTGATTAACATTGAGACTCTACACAGGTTTTTCAATAATTAGAGGATGTGCTTGCATGGAGCCATGACTGCTCTGGCCTTGATGCCATTTCCCAGGGCAGACAGCAATTATTACAGCCTACAGTACATTTCCTACATTCGCTGCCTCCAGCCATTGAAGATCTTTTTGGAGTAAAGGTCTCTTAATTTCACACACTTTTGTCATCAGTTTGGATTAGCAACATGTTCTGAGTATTATTATTTTCTTCAGTTGGTACAGGGGCAATTGGCGGCTGCTTATTTGCTGTACCATTTTTTCCATAGAGGTTGAAAAGATCACAATCATATCTTTGATTACATTAACATAGGAGATGACAGTTTTAGCTTATCAGCAGGGCAGCTAGAACCAAACTGTTTCCACTACCACTATCAGTGAGCTCAAGTGAGCAGCCCCCACTCAGAGCTCATAAGCTTTCTGCTGTATTGGCATTACACTTATTTATTGTTCTCAGATTCCTTTCACCTCTATGTTTCATAAATAACAAATTATTTATAGAGGTAGAGGGGTCCTACATCTACCATACAGTATCCTCACCTTTCTTATACTGTTAGGGCAATTCACCCTAATTACTTCACTATATAGCACAAAATGCTTTTGTAAAACAGCAAGTCAAATCATCTTGGCATAAAGAAAATGAGTATATATTTGTTAGTGGCTGTTAAATTGCTCTTAATTGTACAGTTTAAACTGCACAGGATTTGCTATCAGAGGCAGGGAAGGGGGGAGAGGGGAGGTCTTCTCTTATCTTGACTCTATTTTTTTTAACAAAACTGGACCCAGTAAAATAAACTAGAGGTTCACAGAATTGTTGTATATTATTTATTTTAAATGAGGAGATTGCCACAGGCATCTCTCTGTCTCTCTTTGAAGCCAAGTGCAAGCAAAGACTATTTCAGTAAGAGAAGAACTGGATTGTGAAAGATGGCCATCCAGGAAGAACAGTATGGATTAGAGAAGTAACTAGTATATTTTTAATTATTAGAAACTGAATGTTTAGAGAAAAAGGAATAAAGCACTGAAGTGTGGTTGTTTAAGGAGAGATGAGTAATGAACTTCCATAGAGATTGCAAAGGAAACGGGTGAGAAGAGAGAGAGAAGAGGAGAATGTAGTTGTGCTGAATGAAAGAACAGGAAGATGGTGGGTTGAATGTGGGGGGGGGGTGTGGGGAAGACACAGCTAAGTGGAAAAGAGGAAGAAAAATAGGGTATGATGATGAAAAGGAAAATGAAGAGAAGGCAGGAAAGGAAAATCAGAAGACTGAAGGCTAGGGGGTTTTACAAGTTAAAATGAACATGAGAAGAAATTCTGTTTCTTTTTCCAGTAGGCACAAAATAACTGGAATTGTGGAAGTCTCTGGAGATAGTCAAGGATTGAATGGACAAAGGAATGAAACTAACTTTTCATCTGTACAGAGAGTCTTTTTAGGATAGGGTGGAGGCATAAAGTAAGAGACTGAGAGGAAACTTGCCTTACTGTTGGTATGCCTATTCGCTGCTTAAAGAAGACTTCAGTCCAGCGCCTTTCAAAGAAATTTATTTCATTCAGGATTTAAAAAAGGGGGGCTGCGAGGTAGTAAAAGTATTCCAGTTGGCTTATCTTTGCCACTGAAAACAAATGAAAAATAGTGGGCTGATATCTGGCATGTTTCGGGTATTAGGATGAATCTCAACTACGAGAAAATTAGTGCTCCCATCCCAGAAGAGTCTTCTCATGTTTCACCTTTGCTTTAAACGAAAAAACAACCAACCAAACAAACAAAAATGAGCAGGTTGTTAAAGGGGTAAAAGACTTTCCTCCTCTCCTTTAAGAAGAGAAGGCAGTATTGAGGGAAGAGCACCACTTCTCTATGGCACCCATCATGGCACCTTTTGGTTCCGCTGCCACTCTCCCCTTCCACTTAAAATTAGCACACAGTTCCAAAACATGTACCTCACCTACTATCTAAATTTAATGACAATATCTGATTAAGTTAATAACTTCTGAAGTGCCTTGTACTGTCACTTGAACTTGAAAATTTCCACTCAAACATCAGAACTATTATTAGGATTTGGAGCCACTGGGGTTCTGTTGGTTTTTGCCTGAAACCTTCAATGACCCTTGTCTCACTCCCTACTAGAAACTGGGGAAGGTGTTGCCAATTCCTCCTTTGTATATGGGTCCTCAGGTAAAAACTGCATTTGACAGTGTTGTTTTTCATGATGGCTGTGCCCTGCTTATTAACTATTGGGCCCAACCAGGATCCCAAACTTTTTTTTCCTTAGTTGGAGCTGTGTCTATATAGTCCCTGGTTCATCATAGGACGGGAAGGAACTCCTGAACCATAGAGTTCAGTCCCCTTTTATCCCAAGCAATCATGTTATATACACTTTTTCATAAATTCAAGTTAGGTATTTGCCTTATTGGGAGGCTGTTCTGGAATGTCCCTCAGGCTAGGAAACTTTTCGAATTTCTAGCTTAAATTCATTCATAGACAATTTAAACATGTTTGTTTTTGTGCCAGAATAGTTATTTGCATTAAATAATTCTTTGTCCTTCCTAGTATTTATCCTTCTGATGTATTTATTAACAGCAATCATATTCCTTCTTAGCCTTCATTTTGCTAAACTAAACAAGCCAAGTTCTTTTGGTCTCCCGTCACAAGATAGGCTCTTTATTTTACCTATTCCTCAGATCACCATTCAGCCTAGCTATTTCAGCTTGAATTCATCTCTCTGAAACATGGGTGATCAGAATTGTAAACAGTATTCCAGATGAGCTCCTACCAGTAACTTATAGTGTGCCACTAATCATTTGTTATTTCACTGGGCATACTTAGCCTGATATACCCTAGGATTGAATTTACATTTTTTATTGCCTCCTATATTGGTGGCTCTGAGACATCGTGAGTACATATAGACATTTGGAGGTTAGGTTGAGTTAAAGATGGCTACTCAATCCAAGCTAAGTCAGGATAGAGGGAGCTAGTGTGTGTGGGGGGGGGTGGAATTGGGGGATGGGAGGGTGAGCAGGGTACACAGGAGGGTTGAGGGACAAGTGGAGTCTGTGGGGGAGGATCAGGAGTTTCCAGGGGGCAAGTAGGATCCACAGGGAGTCAGGGGAATTGGGGGTGGGGCAAGCTAGCAGGGTCCTTGGGGGTGGGATTGGTGGGGATCAAGAGGGTTTGGTGGGATTGGGAGGGCAAGCAGGACCAGGTTCTGTTTTTAGCCCCCTGACACCCCCTAAATGCCAAACCAACAATGCCCCCCCCAGCAAACGTACCGTTCCAAATCACACCCATCCCTCCACCACCCCAATTTACTTAGATTGGCTTCTGCCTCCTGGCTCTGGTGAACACTGGTAAACCTGATATTGGTAGAGACTTTTGGGATAGGGGGTTTGGCAGGCTTGGGAAGGCCTGGTAGGTCTTTAAGTAGGGGGTTGTCCATCTGGGGGAGGAGCAAGGAGCCAGGGGGATAAAAATAGCTCAGTGCTGGGGGGAGGGGGAGTAGAAAAAGTGCAGATCTGGGGCTGGGGCCAGCTGCTGGGCTTGCCCTAGCCCCAGGGCTATGTTGGGAACTGTACAGGAGTTCAATTAGATCCAGCTATGTTAGACTACTTCAGAAGTACACTTAGCTTAGATTGAGTCAGTTATCTTTAGACCAACCTAAACATCCTGAACGTCCATACAGTTCACACTTAGATCCCTAGTTAAGTCAATCTAAGTGTAAAGTCTGCACCTGGATGAACTAAGTTAGATCAGGTAGCCATTTTTAATGCAATCTAACCTCCTCATAATCTTCCTGAATGTCTGTACCTAGTCTCTATGATCAGTTAACAGACCCAGGTGTTTTCTATCCTTTGTAATTTCTAACAAAGTTACCAATATGTAGAGCAGGAGTTCTTGTTAATAGTCCCTAACTGGATGGCCTTGTAATTTATGTTATTGAATTTCATCCCATTTCTATTACTCCAGTTTTAAAGGGGAAATTTATTTTGGTCCAGTCCTTCAATTTGTCCAGGTTACTCTGAATCCTAGCCCTACCCTTCAGAGTATCTACTACTCCCCACAGCTTAGTGTTACCTGTGAACTTGATTAGGGTGAAATCCATACCATCTTCCAGATTGCTAAGAAAGATATTGAACAAAACCAGCCCCAGGACCAACCCTTTGGGCACTCCACTTGATACCAGCTTCCAACTAAACCCCAAGTCATTGATCATGACCAGTTGAGCCAGATGATCCAGCCAGCTTTCTGTCCACCTTACAGTCTATTTATGCAACCCATACTTTCTTAGCTTGCTTACAAGAATATTGTGGGACACTGTATCAAAAGCCTTGCTAAAGTCAAAGTGTATCACGACTAAGCACTGTCCCGGCTTGTGCTAACTATCATAGCATATGAAGTTCTGTATCTCCAGATCTTTCCTTTCTGCCTCACATCTCTTTCCTTGTATTTTGATTCCCATCCATGTCTACAGTGTCAGAGTACTGCATGCCATCCATAAATGGAAGTAGGCAACTTTTATTGCTTGACAAAGTTTAATCATCCTGTCAAAAGTTAAGTTTGGGTATCCCAATAGACACTTTTTTTTGGAGTCCAGTCATGATCAGGTCTCTTATCTGGGATATGGTTAACCCCCCAAAAATGCAACACTGTCTCATCAATCTCAGATCAGTCTATTTTTATGTATCGTTTCACTTTCTTTTTTACCCTCAAATTAGACATCTTTCCTTCATGTTTCATTTTCACCTGGGCTGCAGTATTCCTTGATTTTTTTTGTAATACAGTTCCATAATTAGGTTCCTCTGCCTGAATTAACTGAAAACTATTAACAAAGAAAGAACATCAGAACCTACTATTAGGTTCTAAGTTTAGATTCTGATTGTCACCCTTTTTCCTGGCAACCTTTCCTTGCAGCTGAACTGCTTATCTTGCAATTCTCTGCCACTTTTTCAGGGAGTTGCAGCTCTATTAGATAACTCAGGTTATTTTCTTTTATTTCAACTTGTCCTTGGTACCAGGTGGTGCTCTAGGCCTAAGATGCTTGAAACAGAGACTGTTCAGTTATACCGCTTCAGACGTCCCTGCTTAGCACAACACAAAACTCTGCAGCTCCCCTTTCCAAATTTCCTATCTCCAAAGCAAAGGCCTAATGTGATACCTGAGTATCTTAGCGAGCAGTGCTGCACAGGGCAGCATCACTAGCGATGCTTTCAGTGGCACAATAGTGGCTGGTTCAGCAGCATAGTTGTTTCTCCTTTTTTTTGACCCTCCTTCCCCTCCCCACCACTCATGGGTGCAGCGCCTAGGAGTGGTGCCCTTGTTTTACCTTCCCTTCCCCCCAATATCCCTTACACAAAGTGAAGCCATTTAAACCATATTGTCCAACAGAAGTCATATCATGACTTTCATTGTTTTTAACTTTTGCTTTATGTGCTTTGCACCTTCGGGGGATGAATAAACAACACTGTTTTGAAACACACTTTAAGCACTTTGGAGCAGCTATCTCAGAAGATGCTACATCAGAAAAAGAAGTAAAAACAAGAATAGCCATCACCATTGGACAACTATCAAAGTTAAAGAAAATCTGGACTAGCAGCAACATCACAATGAAAATGAAACTCCACCTACTATATGCCACTGTTATTTCAACCACTCTGTATGGCTGCAAGACCCGGCCACTCACTAGAGCACTGGGAAAGTGAATTGAAATCTTTGAAATGCGGTGCTTCAGAAGACTTCTATGCCTACCCTACATTGCACACAGAACAAAAGAATCTGAAAGACCAAATCAGACAAGAAGTTGGCAAATACAAACACTTACTCGAAATCATAAGAAGTAAGATTCAGTGATTTGGACAAGTAACAAAAAGGCTCAGTGCCCTTACCAACACTATCCTGCAGGGTGCTGTGAACAGATGAAGAAGAAAAGGAAGAGGACAAGCTGGATGACCAACATCAAAAACTGGATGGGATTAAAATGGACTGATTGTACAAGGATTCGAAAGCCCGGGAAGAATAGAGGAAAGTTATTGCTACAAAGGTGCCCCAATCAGCAGTGCTGCCTTGGGACTGATTTGACTTGACTTGTTTTGGAAATACAGTTTCTGTGTCCCTGCAAAATTAGCCTGTCACAGGCTTCCATGGGTATCAAAACAGAGTTTAGCCTGTGTCGTGAACATGTTGGTAATTGGGTTTGGCAGCTCAGCCAACCAGCAAATATGACCACTTTATTCCACCCAAACTGAGGTGCCAAAGGCTTGGCCTGTCATGTGAGAAGTGCCTAAGGGGATTAAAAGCACACTTCATCCCCCCCAAATTACATCTGGGTACAAACATTCCATTCCAAATATTGTCTATCCTATTTGCTGTATCCGATTTTTCACTGATATACTCAGAATCTTATAAGAATGTTTTAAAAATATTAGGTGGTAATAGAAAGAAGTCCAGCTTCTCTTTTAAAGTATCTGGCACAGTACAAATTCTGAAGAGCTGATATAATTTTCTTGCAAACGTTATTACCTGCTATGTAGCCTTCTATAAATATGACAGTCAAAACAATAGTCCAAGTTTTCAGCTCTTATTCATGTGAATCATTGGATTGTTTTCGTGAGAAAGGGCTGAGTATCTACGATATTTTACTTTTCTCTCTCTCTTATTAGAACTGGTTATAATGTAAAGTTATCTCTTCATGTATTTTAAATGCAAAACATTTTTGTGAATTAAATGTAGTGTTAAATTTGTATGAAAACCAGAGGAAAGAGAATAATCTGAGGTCCCTTATCCTGCTGCTCCCATGCTGTTGGTGTCACAAATAATGGGACTTTTCAACAAGCTGTCTACCAACAGTCAGAGGCTCAGGAATGCCATTTTAAATAAAACACTTATTTTCAAATCTGTTTCACAGTTTACATATTTTGAACGCAAAGAATTGCTTCCCCGTGTGCTCTTTCAGATTGACCCGGGGAACAAAATTACACATTTCCTTTTATTTTAAAAAAATGTGCATTAAAACATCCAAATCCATGGGCCTAGTTTTTCAGTTGACATAAGCCAGAGTAACTCCATTGAAGTCTGAGACTTTAACTCATTAGTTGGATTTTCAGATTCAGTACCTTGAAACAGGGGCAGAAAATGAAATGTTTTAGAATTCATGGCTGTTGAATAATCCTCCTTGGAATGACTCTCAGTCGTATTTTGAGGGCCTTGATTTTAAATGGTCTTTGTTTGTTTCTTTTTTTTAAATTATGGAACCACATAAGAATAATGAATGATTTAAATACATGATTATACAGTATGTTTTTATAATTACTATGTGCATCTCTGTACCATACTATAGTACTGCATCAAAGAGCTTAGCAGAATTCAAAATGGACGTACATATTTTGATATGCTTGACATACAATGTTAATTTAGATTTGAAAAAGGCATATATAGTAGTATATACCTGCTTCAGTGCATAAACCAAACAATAAATTCTAGGAGTTTGAAAAACATACTCTTTTGGGTAAATTATTTAATAAGTCTGCATTACAGGGTTTCCAAGGCTGCCCTCTGAATTGTCCTTTGCTAATCACAGAATCATAGCAATGTAGAGCTGGAAAGGAGCAGAGATTGTCATCTAGTCCAACCCCCTGCTCAAGGCAGGTTATTCCTATCTAAGCCATCTGAGACAAATGATCATCAAATCACTCTTGAACCTGCCGCATTAGAGGAAGAGGGCATGGTTCAGCTCCACAGGGAGAGAAGGAGAGGCCCAGCCCCAATCTGAAATTGGGGGGAGGTGGGGGGCATGCCCCTACCCAGTGGGGGAAGGGGCCTAGCTTGATTCTGACTGGCCATGCAGGGAAAAGTGTTTGGGGATTTGGTGGGGGAGGGTGGCCATATTACTAGCCAGTGCTCTTCTGCTGCCAAATTTCCAGACTCATAGGGAGCCCCACAGGCCACATGCAATGACTTTGCAGGCTGCATTTGGCCTGCAGGCTGCAGTTTGAGTGCCCCTACCCTAGTTTAATACCTAGAATTATTTTAATGTGTTAATGAAATGACAGAAAAAAGAAAACCAGGTGATAGAATAGTCCTTTGATAATGTCCATCACAATAGGTTAGATTGAGGAAACTAAGTGTTACTTTAACAGTGAAAATTGCAATGTGATGCAAAGAATATATAAAGTATAGAAAATATAATAAAACAATAGTCTGCCTGCACTTGGAACAACAGTTCATTTACAGTGATAACCCCAGATTCCTTTATTAAACAGGATTAATAAAATATTACAGAGGGGTCAGAAGGTAAGGATACAGTACCTATATTGCCATTTCCTTATACCATATTTACTCAAATCTAGGATGAGGCTTTTCCCCCACATTCATCATGATGGGATAAACCCTCATCTTACATTTGAGTACAGGCCAGGCAAGCTGCTCCCATGGCTGCAGAAGGGGCCAGGGCAGCTCATGAAGCAGGTAGTGGGTGCAAGGATCAGGGGGAACATGGGGGAAGGGGCTGCACAGTGAAGGGAGGAGCATGGGGAAGGGGCATGGCATGGGGGGATCGCAGAGGAAAGGGCAGTGGGGAGAGCACAGGGAACAGGACATGAGCATGGGGGAGAGCAGGGAGAAATGGTCCATGGAGCTTTGGAGAGTACATGGGAAAGGGCAGAGATGCATGGAACAAGGGGAATGCAGAGAAATGGCATGGGGGAAATGACATGGGAAGTGCAGAGAAAGGGGGAGGGGGGAGGGGGACCAAAGAAAGAGGGAAGCACAGGGGAGGGGCACATAGTACAGAGGGACAACGGGGAAAGAGATGCACAGAGTGTGTGTGTGGGCGGGGGAGAAGGATGAGGGGACCAGTGTGGAGATCTGCTGCGGCTCTGGCCCCAGCCCTAACCAAGTCTGGAGTCTGGAGCTGCTGCTATTGCCTGGCTTGGCCAAGTGCTTTGTGCCCCCCCAGTGGAGACAGACCCAGAACTGTTGCAAAGGGAAGGTAGGGGACAGGCCCCAGTGGGGAACAATTAGCAGGAGAGGAAAAACCTCATGGGGAGCGGGGGGGGGGGCAGAGAGCAGGCAGCAGGGGAGCAGGCTTGAGGGAGGAAAATGGCAAGGGGCAGACAAGGAGTGTGGGTGGGATGGATTTATTGAAGAGTACCCTTCAATAACTAGATTCTCTACATGGAAATTAAAACAAATTTATAATTGTCTATACCTGAAATCTAATAATCAGGGTGTCATCTTAAATTCAGGGTTGTCTTCAATTCAGGTAAATACAGTATATCACTATACTACCTCCCATGTTTTTAAAAACAGAAAACAATACCATTTCATTTTTCCTCCTTTGGCAGCAGACTGGGGAAAACAGCTGAATCAGTTTTTACTGGTGCTTTCCTTTTTGTGAACAGTTGTGTGATGTACCTATATTCACCAGTGTTCAATATCATAATGTTGTGACTCTTTTGAAAACCCAGCTCCTGGAATCCTGTGATTATGTGAGAATCTCAACTTTCAGGAAGACATTTTGTAACCTGCATGGTTGCCAAATAAAGGCTCAAAAACATGAATTGAACAAACATAAAGGTTAAAAAAGTAGAACACTGTGACAGAGCACCTTTGGATACCTGCCACTTTAAGGGCTTGAGCAGGCTACAGACCAGCCTGCAGATGGGAGCAGACCGAATCAGGTGGTCACATGGCAGTCAGGAGGCTGCCTGATTGGTGGAGTACTGGGCAGCTTGGGTATAAGACGAGGCCCCTGAAATCACAGCTAGCAGTTGCTGCAGAGATGCTGCTGAAGTAACATTGCCTAGCCAGAGATCTGCTGCTCCGAAAACCTCTGGAGGTTAGGGTAGGAACTATGGGGTGGAGGAGGTTCCTGATCTTGGGTAAGACCTGAAATTACACCTTGCTGGGGTTGGATGGCATGGTGGGGCTGCTTGTGGCACACCTTTGCCTCCCTAGTGAAAGGTGAGTATTGGGTGCCGTAAAGCCCCAGCTCCCACAACTTGGTGGGTAAACCTATAGAGGGGACAGGCAGGTCTATAGACACCTGAGGCCTGAGTGGGCCATAGGTTGAGTTTGGGATGCCTGAGGCCAGAGAGGGCCAGGGGCTAGAGTCAGCCCAGAGTGTGGGGTGGTAGGCCTGGTGCTCTGTTGTAGAGTAGGGCCTGAATTGGGCAGCCTGAAGATCGTTGAGGGGTCAGGACCAAGCATGAAAGAGAAGAAGCCTGAAGGGCTGTAAGGAGTAGGGCCCAGGGTGCCTGAAGGGCCATCTAGAGTGGGGCAGAGTGCATGTGGCCCATGATGGGGTGAGAATGAGTGGGACCCAGTGAGAGGCAGTATGAAAGAGGCTCAGCACAGGACTGAGTTCAGCCTGTTAAGGGGCCAAGACACGAATTGTCACCTGTATGTGATGCCTTCTGTGAGGCATGGGACATGGTGGGGGGATGGTACAGAGCCGTGTATCATAGCCTTGGCATCAGGGCATTAAGTGGGCAGCTGCCTGCCTAGGAACAACTATTTAATTCCAACAAAGGGGTGGCAAACGAGTCAGGTGGGTGGACTGCCCTAGATAGGTGGGCAGCCGAAGTTGTGACCAGCCTGGAGACGGCCCCTTGTCACAAACACAAATAAGTAAGCCATTCTCTCTATTTGAGGGTAGAAAGAGCTCCTATTAAGGAAAACCCACTTGAAATAAATATATTTATTCCTGAAAGGAATGAGGTCCAATGTTATTCTTATTCCTCAGAAAAATGTGATGCATAATGTATGTATACCAGTTGAATCCCAGGCTTTTAATGTTTCCTCCTTCATTTGGTATCAGAGGGTCAAATTGTGACATTTCACTGCCAGCCTATACACATGGAAGTGTGATACTTAGCCACATCGCCCATTTTTGGCTAAGCTAGGGGAAAAAACAAACAAACTGGTCTAATAGGACAAAAGGATATATGCATAAAGGTAGGTTAGTGTTTGTAAATACAAGTACTATCTTACAGTGGAGGTCTTTAATGGACAGCACCACAAGAGTACATGCTGATGGGGCTGGCTGGGGCATGAAGGTGCTTCAGTACAGGGGCTGCCTGCCAGCTAGCCCCACCCTGGAGTACCTTTGTGTCCCAGCCAGCCCCTCCACAGCACATTGAACTGGGTTGGAGCAGCCCAGACCGGCAAGCTGATCCCCTGGGCCCCTTGACAGCCGGGGCTGTTCCAACCCAGCTCAACATGCTGTGGTCCTGGGCGCACATTCAAACACAGTGCCTGGGAGCAAACTGTGGGGAGCATAAACTCCGGCACGATATACCATACTGGGAGCAATAAACTCCAGCACCATGCTTATACCACATGTAGATGTACCCAGGAGGTCTATTATAACTAATATAATCAACTTGTCATAGAAAGTTGCTGTTTCAGAAGAAGAAATTAAGGCCATGGATGTGTTTGGAAAGAATAGACTCCTGCATGTGGTGCCTATGGATCTTTTTATATTTCTGTGAGCACGTCTACATGTGCAGTGAACTGTGCAGTTGTTACTTAAGCAAGTACTAAATGACTGCACAGTCACCAGCTTTACTGCACAGTCCTGACACTGCAGTTATTTTTAGAAGCTACTGCGCAGTAGCATCAGCATCATGGTTTGGACACAGCCCTGCTATGTCACCATAGCAATGAGCTACATGGACATATCTTGTTTCTAAGGCAACTTAGCATCTCGTGTAGATGTGCCTTGTGTCTGGGAAATCATGCAAACCAATTCCAGTTTGTATTTTTTTAAAAGTAAAATCTCACAATATTTAATGTTTTTTCTTAAACCCTTGCCTCTGTGTAATATGAAAACGTTCAATTTATTATTTGACTTGTTGTTTTTTCTCATCGTTATGGAAAATAAGGTTGAAGATGTGAAGACTAAGACTAAAAAGGGCAAATAAAAAATGCAACATTTCTCATTTTTTAAAAATCTCATGAATTTCAAGGAAAGCATGCTTCCAAATTTTTTAATATTTGGGATTAGCAATGCTCCTGCAATTGCTACAAAAAGGCTGTGAAGCTCTTTGAAGCAGAGTTGAAAGGGTTCAAAAAGTTCTAATTACAGGCTGATGTTAAACAGTGATTTGTTACGTGCAGTCACGTCAAGATGGCCCCTGACATATTTCCATTGTACCTAGACCTGTGTATTATTACAAAACAACACGCTACCATTTTTATTTCTTTCTTCATAGCCTGAGCACAGGCAAAATATATAAATTGTCTATAAATATAAATATATTGTCTGTAATACACAATTGTCTGTAAAAATAAATATAAATTATTTGTGTCTTTTTCCTTCATGGGAGAATAATATACAAGTGGACATTTTCTGTGCATTTTTTTTTTTATATACTGCTCATTGGATATCTCAAGTCAAAATGATCTTCATTGTGATACCTTATTATTTGCATAATATTTTGTAATTGAATAAATTCCTACTTAGCATGAGAAATAATGAGAGAGCTTCCAGAATGCACATTTAATGTAGGAGTTTTTGTCTCTGGCTGACATTTCCTAAAGACCTACTGTACATGTGTCATATAGGAAAATAATGTTTGTCATGGTAGTCTTAGCATTAGGAGAAAAGCGAGAAAATGAAGCCTTTATAAACAAAATAAAATTATTCTGTAGTTTTTCACTTTCTACTTAGTACCAGGTCTATATTTTTCTATACCATTGCTAACATAGTACAAATTGTGCTACAGAATGAGGCCACTTCAATACAGACCACTTTTGGCAGTATGCTGTCGGAGCTTTGACTGAATAGTCAGTGCAAAAGGTTATCTAATACTATGCAATTCTCTTTGAGCCTGGAGCTTTGAAAAGAGGACCAGCCATGAAACGGAAGGTCTTTTCCCATGCTCCATCATCTCACAGAGATAGTTTAAATAAAACATTTGGGAACTGAAATACAGGTGGAAAGATTTTGGAGATGGCAAAGGAAGAAAACAAGTAAACAAAGAACTGTTGCTTTGGTGCCAAATAGGGTACAATGCTGTCATGCCTGTTTAGCACTGACAGGCAACTAGTAGCAAGTGTAATCATCTCTTTGGCTAAGAAAACCAATTGAGAATTAACTGAAATTAAATCTATTTTGATCTATAAAACTCCCCACACACTGACAAAGCAATGATATACACAAAATCCACCACATGACATCTCTTCAAATTCAGAATAATCAGTGGTACAATACTGAAGAATAACCAAAGCAATACCATTGGTTTTGCTTTTTCACTCATGGTTTCATGGGCTAGGTCCTAGTGAACCACAGCTGCATGAGAAGTAAAGATTGCACCTTTACAAATGGCAGTTGTTCTTGTAACAGTTGAGATTCCTTCCCCAGAAAAGTAATGAATAGTTCAAATGCTGAACATCTTTCTAAACAAATGCCTCCTAATCAAAATGTACGCCAGGCCTTTTTACTTTGAGTAAAAATGGCTACATCACATAAATGCAAAAAGTCCACTTGAGACCCAACTGAGTCAAGCCTTGTTATCAAGAAAGTCATTGTTTCCCACTCACCCTCATTTGTTGTTTCTCTGCTTTTACTGTTCCTCTTTCCCACCTGTGATACCAATTTTTAATTCTGGAAACCTCTTAGCCTAAAGTTGCTAGCCATTTGTCAGATGATACTCATATACTCAATCCCATGCACAGACTGTATTAAGCAGGTCACACAACTCCTTTCATAAATCGTGATAAACATTGTTGACCCTGTTAACAACAGGCTCTTTCCACCCAAAATGGCATGCTTAACCCATCTGACCCTTTGAATAACTGAGGCATTTAAGTTTAACACTTGCCCTAGAGAATTGCATATCAAGCACTTCTCTGAATATTTCATAATGCTTATTTCATTGATATTAGGAGGAAGAATTTATTATTAAAGGTTCAACTCGTCCTCTAACAGTTCAATTCAACTCCTTCTCCCCTAACAGTTCAGTTATAGATTGAGAGCAAATATACGTTCAGGATGCCTTCCAGCAAAACCAGGAAAGAGCAGAATTAGCATTTCTAGTATTTTGGCAATAAAAAAACAAGCAGACATTTGTGATCTTTCAGGCTCCCTTTACTTGCAGTACAGTGGAGGAAATGGAACAAGTATATAAAGTCTATCTATCTATCTATCTATCTATCTATCTATCTATCTATCTATCTATCTATAATATGAAAAGCTTTTCTGGCCATCTTTAAAATGCTGCTTAAAAAATAGTATCACCATCTAAGGTAATTCCCAAACAAAGAAGCTTTAAGAGAGAGTTAAAGTTATCCTTAGAGGCCATGTCTAGATGAGCATGGCCATGTGGTATGTGGCGCTGCAGACACACCTGCACATTCAGCTGTTCTCTGCACTCCAAGGGAGCAGCACTGGGTTGGAGGGGGCAGGGGGAAGGGGAGGTTTGACCAGGGGTCAAAAAAACACATGCAAAAAAGGTGGAACAGCACATGCAGGGGCAGCTTGCGCCACTCAAAACCACAGCCTGGCCGGCCAGAGCTACATTCCAGCTGCTGGCCAGGCTCCAAGCAGCAGGATCGCTGCTGTTGTAGCCTGAAGATCCTAAGTAAGGACCCCAGGAAAAGCTGCTAGAGCCAGCCCACTGCTGGCTCCAGCCCCCACCTGGGGTAACCTGCTGCGTGCCAGAGGGTGCGTGGCACAGACATTCCCTGGAGACAACTAGCAGCAGCACGAGGTGTTTCCCTGCTAGTTGTCCCCAGGGAACTAAACGTCCATGCTCATGTGCATGTGGCCAGAGAGGTCTTCTGAATAAAAGATTCTGGTTTGATTCCTGGGTGCGTCTACATGAGATGCTACTGTGCAGTGGATACTGTGCATTTATTTAGTACTTGTTCAAGCAAGTACTAAATAAATGTGCCATATCTGGAATTACTGCACAGTAGTGTCAGCAAACACCTTTTACATAAAGCTACTGCGCAGTAGTCTAATACTACTGCACAGTAGTATCTCAGCATGGTTTTTACCATGCGATGCTACTGCACAGTAGTATCAAGCTACTGCGCAGTCAGCGTCTCATGTAGATGCGTCCACTGTAGCTCAAAAATGGAAAGGCTTTTTGTTGTAAAAAAAAAAAAAAAAAGGTTAAAAAAATCTTTGATTCTCTCTTCCTGACCAACTTCTATTTGTCAAAGATACAATATAATATACACTATGCTATTTTGATCAAGTCACTATGAACTTCATAATCTATATACACATTAAATTTTACTAATCACAGATCCACTCATTAATGGCATTGATTATAGTAAACTGAACAAATAATTACCAGTTAATGATTTACTTGATTAATTTAGTCTCTTTCCAACTTTTGGAACTTTTATCAGATATGTCAGATATTACTCAATGAACATTTTTGTGACTTTAAATAATGAGGAATTTGCTGAGAATACATTCAAGCTGTTAATGGTGTTTGGAGATGTGGTATTGTTTTTGTTGGATATAACTCTTATAAACTGACCTCTTGGAGAAAAAAGAAATACGCTGATTTTTAATTTTTGTCAGAATAACAGTTGAAGGAGGAAGTAGCAGGTCAACAGGATTAAGAAAATGTAGGTGATTTTCAGTCTTTCACTCAGCATGTCATTCAGGGCTCACTAAAAACAATACCTGAAAAAGTCAGACTACTGTACAATTTAATACCTGGGAGCTGATTTCTCATTTTTTCTGTCATCCCATTACATTATAAGCTATGTGTTTGTGTTTCCTCTTCATTGCAAATGGCACAGTCAGAGCAATACGTTTAATTACCTTTGTGCAATTACTTCTTAAGAGACTTTGGAAACTGTTCCAAATATTCCATGCAAAATAGGAGGGAAAACTGACTGAATTTAAAAACCAATCTGAATTCAAACAAATACTTGTGAGCACTATTTTTATTATGTTTAACTCAGTCTTATTAGAGAATTCTGACCCCGTTCAGCTCTCATACATATCCACCTGCAAGTGAGTCAAGCTAACTTCTATAGTTTAAATATACAAAACCTACACTGCTTTTATCTCTCATTCTCCTTAGCTCAAACTTCACCTTAAGTTACACTCATGCAACACTGTTGACTTCGATGTATTTGTAAAAATCAATACAGAATTTGACCTTTTAAGTCTGATTGCTGTTAGCATCCACCTTATAAGTAAAGCTGAATAAGGACAATATATTTTAATAAATTAGATTACACGGACAAGTTTTGGGTATGGTGAAACATCTGGAAGATTTTCAAAGGTTTGAGATATTCACATAAGTATTTCTTAACATCTTTTAAAACTAAAATATTACTTTCTATGCAGTAAATTTTTTTTTCCCAGAAAAACTGACTAGTTTACACCTTGCAGTATTAAAAACATTATTAAAGTTGCAGTCCTTCTTGACTAGAAGCAACATTCAAGATAGGGTTTTTTTACACTATTCTTTTTCTGTTTGTCTTTTTTCTTTCTTCGGGGAGCTCTTGATTCTATATGCTTTCAGTGTTTCACATACCCTTTTGTCTGTTTACTTTTTGAGCCTGCTCTTATTCATTCGCCTTATAGGAATTTTTCTTTGCCTCTTTTACATTTCCACCTAACTGACTTCAAATTACAACACTGAATTTTTCTATCCATTTAACTAATTTTAAAGCTGCTTCTAACACTGCTGAGCTACTCATCAAGTCCCCGTGTCACTTGACCCTACTAACAACACTTTTCAGACCAGCGCTACTTATCTTTTTCATCTTTTTTCCTGGGCCACAGTTTACTCCAATGGCTAACATTTAATTGACTCAAACTATGGGAAGTGGTTAGAAATGAACAGTTAACCTTAAAGGGAGAGTGTGATACAACACAATGCAATATGATACAAGGAAAAATTCTGCTGGGCATGATCTAAAACTGTTAGAACTGTACTACACACAGAGAGTAGGAATATGAATTGATAGCTTCACATACTTAGGAAAAACAAATGCCACAGCAGCTTTCTGGTGAAACAGGAGTATGAACTATTTGTAGAAGGATGGTCTGTATGCTCATGACCAGTACAGCTTCACTGACCAATATCTTATGTAAATTTTGCACAGCTGGGCTGTAGTCCCACATGCCTAGGTGACCCCCACGCTCTACATGTAGACAGAATTATTTCCTCCCAGAGCTTACATTGTTCTCCTGCACAAAATCAATCTATATGTGTATGTGATGGGGGGTTGTGTGAACAACCAATATTCCAGTCCTTGAAATTTCAAATCCATAATGCAGAAGTTTGAACTTACTCAGAAGCAGTTCTTTTCCATTCTTATATGATGCTCTAGAAAGCTAAAATTCATGATAAAATGGTCTGTGTACAGGAATCTTTTTCTGCCTCTCCTGACTTAGTCCTACACAGTACGAGTAAAAGTGCAGCTTTTTTTTTAACGTAGTATGCCTAATGAGAGTATTCATTCCTGTGTATATATTATGGAAGGTTCTGTGTGATGTCAATCATTCCCTTGGACTTTAGTAACCCAGTCAGGTTAATATTTCTGATTAATGAGTCTTTTTACCCCCTGAACCACGGGACAACTAAGAAATACCATTTAAAACCAACGATTTGCAGAGGCGGACAAATGAATCAACACTATATAACTTGTTCATGATTTTGATTGATTTATAGATGATTAATACATGTAAATAGTGATAGAAATGGTATTCTGGTTTTAACTCTTGGGGGTTTGTGCTCTTTCAATTATAATGCACATTCACTGAAAATATAGTTTTATGCATAGAGATAGAACATACATATTATTTCCATAAGACACATATACAGGCTTGGGTATCAATGGTATAATTGGTAACTATATGAAATAGTGAATTAATGCACTATGAAATGAAAGAAAACATATATAATATTTAAAGAGGTAAAATATACGGACAGGATAGCAAAACGAGAGTTTGTTATACCTCAAGTTCCTGTAGTATTCCAATATATTTTGGGGTTTTTTTAATTGTCTTTATGGAAGTGGGTAAGGAAGAGCACTTCAAAGAGGCATTTGATTTTGTAGGCAAGAAAATAACTGCCTTTTTCTGCGTGCCTTAATTTTTCCCCATTCTACGACAGAGCTGTATTAATGTTCTTCAAGTCTTTTTCAGATAGCATCATAGATTACACTGGCATTCTTATCATGACATTTAAAACTATGAATATTATTTATATTATTTTCTCTGCATCTTAATTTGATTTCAGTTAATTGGAATACTAATGAAACAGTTAATAACCTACATCCAAATGTTTTGTTTCTAAAATGTTCTCAAAGCAGGGTGATTTCCTCAACAGTAACCCCCATCAGATTAGGGTTTTATCAGAGTACAAATGTTTAGAAACTCAATGAAAATACAGTTTAATGCATCCAGTTAAATTGCCTGAGAGGAAAAAGTGAATACAGCTTTTTTTAAAGCCTTTCCCCTCAGGCCATTAACTAAGAAACTGGTCACTAACTGCTGGTAACAACCCATTTCGGGAAGATTATTGCTATTACCAGTATTCAGTGGTTTATGGCTACATTTTGTTAAAGACATTAGGAGCTGTAATGTGGATGGACCAAATGTGTTGGAAAAATCATTCTTTTCCCATGTGGTTAATAGCCATTTTTCCTTCCAGTCTAAATGTATTGGTATGCATTGCTGGGTCTATTATCTGTTACAACTCTTGTTGCTCAAAAAATATGTTCTTTTCATTTGCAGTCAGAATTCAAATCAATAGAGTAAAATTATAACATTCACTGATAGGAAAATGTGAATCATGTAGAAAATACTAAACACATACAGGATTTAAGCTGGATGCTTCCAATAATTTTGGTAGCCATTAAGTATTTGGTTGACAGAGCCAAAACAGTACCTCTTCTTGCTTGAGAGTAATTGTTTGCTGGAGAAACTACTGCCAAATATAAAATAAGCAAAGTTATAATTCCTGTTTTATATATAACTTATTTAATATGAGCCATGTGCCAAGAAGGGTTTTTGAAGAATCAGTTTGCAGCAATCTTAGATGGTATTTGCTAATGATCACAATTGGAGTCTATAGAATTAACAAAGACAAAGCTGCCATATTTCTAATGGAAAAAATACAGAATCCCAGGAAGTTCTACATTGCAATTAACGAAAAGTTCTGTGGAGTTCCAAAAATATCCCTTTTGTTCTTTTTCAATCAACCACCATCTAAAAAGGTATTCTGACAGGTTAGTAGTATAAATGGTATTATTGAGTTATAATACAGATTACAAATATGTTATTTGCATGAGAAACATGTTTTTCACTTCTATTCTATCCTTCCCCCCATCTTTTAATTTAAAAAAAAATAGATCAGAACATATCATTAGCCATGCTTCTTAGTGAACCTGACTTTTCTCAAGAAATTTACATCTTTCTCTCATTTTCTGTTAAGGTTTCTTACCCTGTTTTTTCACCTAAAGAATTATAATGAGGTAGAGTGAATGAGATCTATGGGGAAAGCAGTGGACCTAGAGACTAAAGGTAAAAGGATGATTGATGGTATGAAATTACCATAAAAGTACAATCAGGATCAGATTTTAAAATGAATTTTTAAGCAGCCTAAGAGATACTCTTTGATTTGTAGTCTGGTGGAATGGATAATGTCTCATTCAGTGGATAAAGTTTCTCACTGTGTGACTTGAGCTTTTTCTGATCTTTCTGACTGGGAGTAAAATGGAACCAAAGCCTAAAGTGATTTTTAATGCTGAAAATATCAAACACAATATTCTTAATGTCAAAACCTGGGCATAACAGGTGAGGAAAGAAAAATAAATATAAGAATATTATAGTGTTGGTATTGTTGTCTCAGATAAAAATACTATCCTCTCTTCTAGGCACCTTCTTGATCTTTAAAACATTTTAAAATATAAGTAAGGAAAAGGTCAGGTCTTTATGTTGACATGGAAGAGAAAACAAATCTTTGAATAGCTTAGGATTTAAGTTAAGTTTAAGTGTGTGTGATTTTATAAAGAAGCTTTACAAATTCCACTGGAAAAAAATTCAAACCAGTCAGTTACTATAATGTATTTTATACATTTTTTAACTAAAGCATTAAATTAAATACAGTATAAATTAGCAATTTACATACTCTATATACAATGGCTTAATGAAATATATAGCATTTTAGTACATATCCAAAAGTGTGAGTCACCCAAACTATCATCTATTGAATGTACATAAATACATATTACTACATACATAGAACATATGTGCAATTGGATTAAGCCTTACAGTACATTTAGACATGTGTATTTATCCATATAATTGGCTATTTATCACTCAAGTCATTCTAAAACTTGAAAAACCTACTATTGAACATTACTCAACAGTTTTTAATTGTAAATTTTGGGTTTTTCCTATTATTTACTCTGGTTTCTCTTCAAGTCGCATAATTCTTTATATTATTTGGTCAAGTGAGTTGAAACAGAATGGGAATGGATTTCAAAATAGTACCTTCTTGCTAATTTTTGTTTTAAATACAAAGCAATTTAATATTCATTTAATTGATTTCCAATGTATGTGAAATAAGGAAAATATATGTATACTATTTATATTTTAACTTGAGAGGATTCATTTTTATTTGGAGTTTTATTTTTCTAGCTTGGTATTGTGATATGAAAATTACAGACAATATTTTAAAATAGTTTAACATTATAAAAAAATCCTTAAATTTCCGGCAGTTGCTTCTTATGACAGTTTTCATTTTTTTCCCTCCTACTGACAGTTCCCATAATGACTTTAATCATATAGTCTAGAAATGGAGCAGGTTACTGAACAGCAACAAACTCACTGGTCAATGTCGGTGTCACTTTTCTGGGAGCAGGACTTTTTGAGCATCAAGGAACTAATTTTAACAGCCTGCTGGAAAAAGTGTTAAGTGCATTAACTCCCTGTCAATCACATTTTTAGCATGCTGGCCAAATTATTATTATTTGGCTCAAGACATTCTATTGAAACTTTTTGCGTGGTATTCTTATCTGTGTACCTTATATGACTAATGATGATTGTTTATGGAGAGGTGCCTGTCCAATTATTTTTGAAGGAACACAAGAATGCAGAATGACTGGAAGCATCAGGTTTTTGCCAGAGAATGCCTCAGGTAAGAGGAGAATGGCTAGAGGCTATAAGGAATCACAAGAGACAAGTCAGAGTCGTAAATTGGGAAACTGACATATCTCATCTAATATACTTGCTAACTAGGCCTTTAAAAACCTTGACATTTAACTAAGTTTGTGGAAAAGTTATAGATTTTTGTCCTTTTCTATTGGCTATAACTCATTAATGTGATGAACGGAGATGTTTATAATCATTACCAACATTAGCAGACTAACATATGGGACCATTTAGAGATGCAGTTAAGCACCTAACGACTGAGCAGTTGTTTATGTAGCTTGTGCCTTTTTCAAAGTCAAGTCAGTCAAAAATGATATTGCAAGTTATTTACCCTCTTGGTACTTCAGTGTATGAAATGGCATGAAAGAATACTTTTATTCAGTTGAGGCATTTAAATAATGCTTTGGAAGTCATGGTCTGCTTAGAACAGACTAGAATCTTTACTGTAAAACAGAAGTTTCTTGGGGTTTGTAGCGGGGAAAGGGTATAAATGCAAACTTCACAGTGAATGCTGCCTATTATCTTATCCTAATTTAGACACATTATAGACTTATAATACTTCGTCTTTAGCCATGAGTGTTTCACAGGAAGGTTTTACTGTCTGATTAAATAAGAAAAAATAAGTTTCTGACTGTATCTACACAGGTGTTATATGAGCAAAACTTTGCTAATTTCTATGGAAGGAAAATCAAAGACTTCCATGAAGTGCAAAAAAAAGCGAAGAAGTTCATTGCAATATTGAAAGTGAGGGGGTGTTTGCAAATGGGGAGGAGGAGGCTGTTGTAGCACATGTACTTTAGATTATGTTTTAATATTTTTTTGCATAAGCTTTGTTATTACATGAAGAGTTTATGCAAAATGGCATAAAGTGAAAGGAAGATTTTTATATTATGAGTCTACATAAATGTTCCAAAGAGGCAACACGGAAACTGAGAAGATAGCTATTCAGGTAAGCATTTTCCAGGGCTAGAAGCCACCATTCAATAGAGAATTTATTTTTGATAACCCCTTCCTCTTATTTTTAAGTACAATGGAATCCTTCTAATTATTTTAACTAACCTTTAAACTGGGGAATTGAAACACTAACCCCATGTGTCCCACTACTATTTGACAATCATTTCATGGGAGAGTGATTTAATTAAGTTTTCTAGTACTAAGCTCTCATTACTCTTACCCAATAAACTTTGGCATATTCATAAATTAGACAATGGTATGCAATAGTAGAAACAACAGCAATTGCTACATTTAAAGTTATAGGATTTACGTTAATTTAATGGTTTCCATTCTATTCCCATTTCCAATAGTTCATAACTCTGAAAACATCTGGCTTTCAGGATGAAGTTTTCCTTATCTCTGTGGGAAGGAAATTATTTTTGGAAAGTTTGAACAAATATATGCCCACAATTTTTTAACATGTGAATAAAATTGTCATCTACCATACAAAAATTTTTAAGTCCTCTGTGCAATTCTAGAGCCAAAATGGTCAGGGCTGAAAGCAGAAATTGGTGTAGAAGGAGCCATCATGGAAGAGAAGTGCCTTTGAGTATTCAGGAGAAATATAGTGAAACAAGTTTATAGCTTTTCAAAATCTTATGCCAAGAATCTTCAGTCCAAAATTGTCTGAGACTTTTTTGTAATTATGTAAATTCAATCCATAAAGAAATTTGGACTCCTACGTAGTACACTTGGAGGGTAAAGTTCATTTTTAAAACTATGAACAGAAAAGAAAAGGTATAGTTGACATTACTTCCATTTTCACCTTGAAAACCGAGTAATATAGCTCCATTTGCACTTTACCAATTGCCTTGGACCCACTTCCAGTACACTTTTTACAGTGTAGGTAAGTTAGCTACACATTTACAATGCAGCTTTCTTTAGCTGTCTACTAATGTCCAGTAATTAAATATATCAGTAGTTTGGTTGGCCATGACCCCAAAATGAGCTGAAAGAACCTGGATAGGGATGCGTTGGGCCAGAGCCATATGAGAATACATGTTTAGTAAAAAGCAATCATCAAGTTTCATTAGGTTTACACATATCCTTGAACTGCTTCTCTACCTAGTAATTCTGACATGAATGCAACTGTTCCAGTAGAGCCATGTGAAGGGAACACATGAGTATTCAATGTTTACTTTAAGTCACAACCCAGTTAATTAAAAATATTTGAAGTTGCCATGAGCAGACATTTATTTTACTTTCCAAAAATACTGCCTTTTCTGTCTCCAAGTGAGGAACATAGGAAAAATGTTTGTTTTTTTCTTAAATGAAAGCAGAGAGTAACCACTGTCTAGGAGATGAATGAACACCTTAAAGATTTCCAAGTACTTTGGCTTAAAAGCAAAACAGAATTTGCCTTTTCTCTTTTTATATTCAGTTTTCACAAATATTTCAGCAGGAGTTTCCATACAACTAGCACATTCATAAATGTCAGTATTTACAGCCATCCATTAAGGGACTAGAAAGAAACCATCGTCACCTACCTATCCTTAGCAAAGTAGTCAGCTCAGCTCAAATGTCAAACATTTCAGTGAACTGCTTGCGACAACCTGCTGGCCAAGAATGAGTTGAAGAAATTATTTGGCAAATACTTTAAAATGATACATATGTATAAGAATATTGTAAATTACTCACGGGCAAAGAGAAAAACAGGCTAAATGTATTGAATTATTTTCTCAGGTGACGTAACATCAATAGCAATACCCAGGAAAACAAATCTAGCAGTGACCTATCACTCTGCAGCCAGCAGCTTATTGCAAAAGGCTTTTCCCTGTAATACCATGTATTAACATCAATGCTACTAGTACGTGCTGCAAAGCAGTTTTTTATATGGGACAGGATAAAAATGCTATATACAGCCTCTGCTCACTATAAACAAGACAAATGCTTCTGTTTTACAGTTTAAGGTCTGGGGTACGTGGCAAAAGAAAGTGAGGAATTGCAAGAGAAGTTGGGGAAAAATGGTGACAGGCAGTAAAGCCGTCTCTCCTACTCTTGATTTTTATCAACTAATGGCTTGCATCTTCACTAGAATGGGGGTGTGCAGCATGGGCAAGTGGTGCCGCCTTAGTCAGGGGGGACATGTGCCCCTCAAGTGACCAGTCAGTGACTGAGGGGAGGGTGCATCCCCCCTGCAGCCGATCCTGTTGATGGGGGAGGGGGGGTTCCCCCTTGGCCAATCTTGCTGACTGATCACTGCAGCCTATAGCTGCAGCCACTTCCAGGAGTGGCTGCGGCCACTTCTGGGAGTGCAACGGTGCTCCACTTCCCGGTTGGCACTTGCAGTGGGGATCACCAGCGCTCCCACCTGCGCCCCCCCCCACCCATCACCTAAGCGGCAAGCACGGCCAGTCAGGGGGTGCACCGGCACTCTCAGGGGGTGCACGTGCAACCCCGTGCACCCCCTATGTGTCACCACTACTCTGCAGCAATTAGGAAGGGGATTGGCTCTATTTTCACTTTTCAGTGAATAAAACAGCTGTTCTGTGTGTCAGAGAAAATGAAGAGGGAGGAAAAGCTGCTTCCATCTCCTTCCACAATGAGTCAGGTTCTGATTCCTCAGCTTAAATTTAGCTCCCTTGAAGTGGAGAGAGCACAGCTCCTCTCTGAGGAGGGGAAGAGACTGTCAGTCAGTAGAACCTTATCAGACCATAGTCCAGCATGGAGAAAGCTTACAATTTAGCTATCTAGAAAATTGTTTGCTGCTGAATGCCATAAAGTAGCTATATCACCTCCACTTTTTAACAGGGCAATTTGCATAATATACAAGGCTACATCATTCCCAAGTGTATTTTGCAAAACTGTGCATGTCCACATGCAAACACACTTCTTTAAAAGTAAAGAAAAAAATCCTTGTACACCCTTCCTGCTAATTTAGAGTTCATAGAAGGTCCCCATTTTTTTTAAAGATTCTTTTTTCTCTGCTTGGCTTTTGTACCAGAAATATCAGGACAAGCAAAATTTGACTTAGATATTATTTGTTAAATGCCAATAGAGTCTAGAGTGCTGTAGATAGAAAGGAAAGATTCTTACCTCAAGAGACTGCAACCTAGACAGACAGTCAAGACAAATGACAGGAAAAATGGGCATCAATGTATGACTATATATAAGGGTTTGTGTGTGTCACTGGAAATTAATGTTCCCTTTACACTTTTTGTGAGGTGTGTGAAGACAACTCTGAAACCTTTAGGCAATATATTGTCTTCAGTCCACATGCATATTTCTTTTAAACTGTAATAGGAGTTCTACTATTAAGGCAATATGTAACCAAAATTACATACTGTAAATGCCATCAAAATAACATCACTCCCTACTACTGTATTTCTCCCCGACTCCAGAGACCCTCTCACAATTTAGCCCCATATCTTTATGTCAGGGGCCTGTTTTCCCCCATTGTTGGTAATACAATATGAAAGTGCTCTTTGGTTTTCCTTAAAATTATCCTTCCATCTCCTTGGTGAACCACTGGGTGAAAACCACAGAAATGACCTTTTATGAGACACCTACCTGGTCTTCCTCCCATCATCCAAATTATACACCCTTCTCATTAAAATTACCAGGATTTCATTCCATTTGCTGTGTCTGGTTCTTCATAGACCTCCCATGATTTCTTGCTAGATCTTTTCCACCTCATTCCTCCTTATTGGCCAAAAATTATCTCATCGCTATTTTTAAATCAACTAAAAGGGGAGAAAAGGCAGTTAAATAAGTGCCCAATTTTCAAATCTGTACAAAACAACAGGCCTTATACTGGTCTTTCATGTCCAAAACTTTGCCATTCTCAATAACTGGAGTTAAAATTTCTCTCCCAAGGAAAGGAGTGGGCACTCCCATAGCCTGGGTCCTAGTTCTCACTCTCTTGGTAAAGCACTGTAATGTCAAATTATTTTCAGTGGGGAAATAAGGGTGCTGACAGACCTGCAGGCTCCTGTTCTAACTCATGGTGCTCTACACACAATGCCATGAGTTAGACAGCCTCCCCCCCCCCCCCCCCCCGCAACCCAACAGGTTTTTGCCTGTTGGGTAGGAGGAAGAGGCAGGGTGGGAAATTGAGCCTAAGGAGCCTGCACTGAGGAACCACCTCTCTCCCCTAGCCCCAGCCTCATCCCCATTCCCAGCTCCAGGGCTGTCTACAGGAAGGGAGAAGGCAGGGAAGCGGGCGAGAGCTGCCAGTTGAGGTTTGCCTGGGCTGAGCTGGGTGGGAGGGAGTACTTCTAGTCCACTTCCAGGTCCACCAGGGAGTGCCCTGGGGGGGGCCCTGTGTCCCCCTGGATTGGTGATCGGCCACCGGGGGACCCCAGGTACCCCCCCAGGCCCAGGAGGCACCAGTTGCCGAGCTGGGGAGGGGTGCGTGGGGCACCCCCGCATGCTCCTGGGCGAACTTGGAAGTGGACTGGAAGTACTTCTGGTCCACTTCCAGGTTCACCACTAAGCACATGGGGGGCCCCCCGCACTCCTGCGGGATGCTCCATCTACCCCAGCATTGCAGTATTCATGAGCCACTCCTGGTACCTTGAGGTATATAGAAAAAACATTTAAAGCTGTGTCTATGGCCGAATCAGCATCAAATCTTCAGATTCAGATCTGGCTGAATTGAATTGGGGACAGTGATCTGAATCAACGAATTGAATCACCATTGCTGATTCAGGGCCGAATCCAAATCCAAATTGAATATGGCTCATTTTGCACACCCCTACTCTGCATCCATGCACATGTGCCACAGCACAGCTTTACAGCACTGTCAGAGGCTAAACATGTGACAAACATAACTTCTGTCTGCACCCCTAGTGGCTTATCAGCTTCCCTATGCATATCCTTCTGACACAGACAACTATAAAAACAAGTGAGGCTGTACCTTGCATTTGTTTTCAGTTCCAGGTGCAGCAAGATTGTGTGGTCTCATATATTTGGTGACCCTCTTCTGTTTCAGGGTGCTCTCCTCCTTCATTTTCAAAATTTGGAGAAAGAGTCATTATGCAGAGAAAGGGCATACATGTCAATAATCATGCCCAGCTGCAACAAATCACTAGACATGCCCTCCTAAAAAACAGCTAAGCCCATGAAAGGGGGAAATTATCTTTCTTCCAGAAGCTCATGAAGGGCAGGGATCACTTAATTTTTCTTCAGGTCCTACCTAATGGAAGTGAGATATAAATTCCTAGTCTTTTCCCTTTCTGGTCAGCATAAGCAAAGAAAATTCATTTTAACAGAAGAATCAAGGAAAGAAAAACATTTCCACCTTAGGCAAGTGCTTTAAGCTTTGCTGTTTACTTGTGAAGCTTCTCTTTGTAATGATCCTTGTATTCCTTGTACTTTTATCTCTTGCTTAGTAAACCTGTCTGAATCAAACAACATCCAAACTAACAGCAAGTTTTAATCATGATACTAATTTTGCAGCCAGCCCTTTCCACAATGAGGCACTACACCAAAACCTCAGATCTGAAAGCTGTTCAATTCTGGATCCAACACCAAAGTCTGTTGCTTAGCTCCATCATCTCTGTTTCAATGTTATTTTCTCTCTTCTCCAACTGGAGAAACTAAACAGGACATGGGATTGCAGAAGAAAGTTATATTCAGAAATAGCAACAGGAAAAAAATAAATATTGAATACTTTCATTTTAAAGTGCTCTACCATTTAGTATTAAGCTCAAAAAGTTATTTAGAATATGCATATGGTATATCAGATAAATCTCTTTTATTCCGTATTTTATTCTGGAATTGGATCTTTCCAAATCTTTTACCATATAGGACTGTTAAAGCAGCAGTGCTGCACATTCATACACTATGAGTGTCTAAGTGTTCTAACTAAGATAGGCTGCCTGTGTAGTTTTTAGATTGGCCATTCTGTTCAGCATGCATACTTAGCACTGAAAATGTAACAGCTGCTGACTTCAATGGGGCCTTTAATCCTATGCATGATCATATCCTTTTCTGCTTTAAATTCCCAAAATTTATTTAATCAGATCTGAGACATGTGAATCATGAGACATGAATGGAATAATTTTAGAGAAGGAACTGGAAAAGGAATTGGAACATTCATTGTAATTTTAATAAATGAAACCCTTGTGTATGTATTTTATAGCCAATACTTCAATTTTCTGGCATTATTAGTGTTCATGACAGAGCATACCTTGTCCTGTAGGGAACAATCTTGTCCAGGCAAGGTGAACCAATGATTGTTTTACAGTATAAAAGTTCTATGCTTTTAAACGTTGGTCATGTTTTGTTTGGATGTGCAAAACACTACATATACAATGGTTAGTTCTTAGCCCATTTAAATCAACAGACTTCTTGCCTAGAATTGGCTGAAATAAGTTACAAATCCATTATCCAAAAACTAGCTGTTTGCAAACTGACCCTCATTTCTACAGAGGTACATTTATTTCCAAGTAGTTCCAAACAGCTCTAGGACAAATTTAAGATTATGTTGGTATAATATAGTATTTGTGGGGAAGGGGTGAACAATAAGAACCTGTATGTTTCTTTACGTTAAATGCCTCCTAAAATATTAGGCTCAGTTAATTAGGCTTTGGTTTTTAATTTCTTACCTACCTTTGCTGTAGGTAGGTAAGAAATATATATACAAATATATATACAATATATATATATATTACAAAAATATATATTTTTGTGTTTATGTATATATAAACACAAAAAGAGTTAATTTTAAATGTGTAAAGAGAACCTGAATTACTATATTCCTTCTTTGAGACAGCAACATGGCCAAGATGCTGGAGCAATGATCTGGGACTAGGTTTTTTGTACAAGTCCTTGATTCTGTCACCATTTATACATTTTACATTAGACAAAGAAAGGCTGATGGCATCAGGGACTAAAGACTAGATTCTCCTGCCACCCCCAAGTTAATGCCTTAACTACTGAACTATATGGTCAGGTTTTATTTATCTTTTTAGCCACATGAATCCTGAATTCCTTTGTACACAGTTGCACAACTTCAGCAAAAGGGGTGGAAATTTGGGGCTCTTTCCTGAGATGTGGGAGATCTGGGTCTGAATACCTTCAGGTAAGGAGGGCCCAGTTCTCTCATTTTCTGGAGAAGTGCTTTAACCTCTGTAATATTATATGAAGAGTGGGAGGCAGCAACGCCAACACCTTTGCCTCGAATTTAAAGTAAAGATACCAGGTAAGCCCTTAAAAAAGGTAGATGCCTGTTCTTAAGAGAGGCCTTTAGACTCTGGGTCCCAAGCAGGTGGAGGCACCTATGCTCCAGGGATGAAGAGTTTACACGTACGTCTGTAGTTTCCATTTCCATTGGCTAGTTCTAGGCTGGTTACTATTCATTGTATGTACAGATTTTCTTTGGCTGACCTTTCTGAGGTGCTTAATTCTCCCTATTCACCACAAAGAAAGCCTACTTCATTCTGGGGCTTAGATAGCACTCTGTGGAGCAAGTATAAAAAATTAGGTGTTGCAACACTTGTAGACACACAAATTCTTCATTACATCTAGCCTAAATTCATAATGAAGCCAATAAGACTATGGTTAGCATTGTATATATAATAAGGATCTTGTGAATCAGGGCCCATGTTGGGCTACTGGACTATCTGGACCAGCTAGGTGATGATGTGAGTCCACCTGGACAGTGATTTGCACAATTTCATTACTTCCATATTCTCCCTTATTTTTTCTTTCCCAGAAATGCCTATTCCAAAATTTTATGTCTAAATGCAGTTTTTTTTCCCAGGCGTGGGGATATAAGACAGGAGACTTTTCCCTCTGTTTGGCAAATAAGTACCATTATGACTTGTATACAACTGTTTAAGCATTCTGCAAATGTAAGCTGCAAAAACTCCACTCCTACTTCCTTACTCCCCCTCTTTTTCTGTCATTTTTGTTGTTGTTTCTGGATGAGTTAATCTTTATTTCTTCAGTCTTCATAATCTATATGCCAATAATCTGTCAGTTTTACTTCCCTTTTCATATAATATCTGCTTATAGACAAATAGATTCCTTTTCCAGTTTTACCAGTGAAAACAATTTTAATTGCCTTCCCTTTTAAATATCTCCATTAGATATTTTTGTATGTCATTTTTACTGAATTGCCAGTTCTTTCAACAGTCTGCTAAGTTCTCCCTCTTTTCATTCATTCATTGCTAATAAAGCAGCCCCAAGAGCCACTTTAGCTGTGTCCCAAATTATATCTTTAGTTACATCAAGAGTATTATTTAGATCAAAGTAGTGCTTAATTACTTGTGCAATTTTATTTTTATCTACAATTAAATGATTCCTAAAAAGGCACTAGTTAAGTCTCTACAACTTTCTTCTTGTGATAGATTGAGTTACTATTATCTGATATTATCTATGTCTGAATGTAGGAGGTAATTTTTTTCTCACTATCTTATAAGAGTAAGTTAATTCTAGTAAATGAGTTATGAAGGAGCATGCATCAAGTAATGTTTTTCTACTGCATGCTACCACTATTATACATCAATGAGATTAGTACAATCTAACAGTGCTTTGGGTTGTTTGCCCATTGATTGTGCTTCTCTTGTGGGTTTAATTGCAACACCCTGTCTTATTGTATCAATAGTACTGTAATTTAAACATTCTCCCATTACATTACCCCTTCTGAAATAAATTATATTAAAGTAAAACTTTAAAAATAGTGTTTGGATGACATAAAAGAGCAGAGATCAATCCCAGGAAAGCAGATTACCCCAAGTAACTTTTTGAAGATGTTAAAATTATTTGTTAATGTTAATTGTTTATAGGTTTTTCTTTGGATTGTGAGCAGGTTCCTTTCAATTTGTTGGTCAACTCAGGTCCCTACTTCAGAAAATTCAAATGTAGTCCCTTATCTGGTGGTTCAGTTGGGTTTTTTTAAACAAACAAACAACAAAACCAAAACTTAGAAGAAGAGTAAGAAAGTTCAGCTGCAAACTTCTTCTCAAGTTTGGGCATTTCTTCTGTTAAGACTACTCGACACCTACTGACCATGCCTCTTTCAATTATCCAGATGGTGATCATCAACAGTTTGTTGTAGGATAGGCCTATTCAAGCAAACACTGCTAGGTAGTTATAGGAGCACATCTGTTGCTGAATAACTTCTATAAGCAATCTCTCTGTGAAGTCAAGAATTAATATTTCCATTTAGCAACACCAAAAACTGGAGCACTTGACCAACATTACACAGCAAGATTGAAATGGAACCAAAACACAATCTAAATTGCCTGAGAAATGGTAAAACAACTGTGACCAAAAACGACCCAAGTATTTTAACAGAAAACATGTTGAGTTGGCATTTAAAATCAATCCCTCTTTTTATACCATTTCTTGAAGTGAAGAGAATGTTGGATTAGTCACTTATCACTTACCACTCTAAATGTTTTCCAAGGTTAAGCACAGATATTTTGGACTTGTGTGAGGTTTCTTGTTGGTATGAATTTTTTCTATAAGGATAGAAGAGAAGTGATTGAATATTAAGAGGGTTTGTAGAAATAGGTTTACACTTAATTAGAAGTTGATGGGCACTATCCTCCACTATAAAGACAGTCTGACCACTGCAGTCACTGGAAGTCTTCATTTACATCACAAACATAGAGTAGGAGGAAATGTCTTTGAAAGCTGTTAAGTTTTTCTGCTGGACTCTGCATGGGTGGGAAGAAGCTTCACCCTAAATCCTGCTGCTAGATTTTCCAATTGGATTCTTAGGAAGGTGTCTAATCAAAGTAAAATAATAAACGGAATGAACTTTTTTTTCAAAATAAGTTGTACCATAAGAAATAAAACATATTATGACAATGAAGTCATTTTTGGGAGTCATGGGTTCACCTAATATTTGTATGGGATGCAGCAGTATTTCCATGTCTGTAAATTTCTGTTATTATCTCACATGCATGTTTGCCCTCAGAGGCAAATTTTCAAACTGCTTAAATATCACCTGTATGTCTAGGTCTTGCTATACACAGTAGATCTGATAATGCCCAAGCGTGACTACTAAACCACTGATGACAACCCTTGTCTCTAATGAATGGCAACAGCGGTGTCAGAAAATGGAGACCAGTGTGCTGAATATATGAACTTGACAGGTACATGGAATAGTGTCATTGCATATTAGAAGGGAGTGAGACATACAAGTCAGCATTTCCTCAAGGCCGCTGGCCAGTTCCCATTGTATCGCCATTGGTGAAGTATTGAACCCCTAAATTCATCTTCTGCTACAAAGGTTTTTATGAGTTGTCATATATCTATATACATGCATATGTATATGTACATATACACACATACACAAATATATGCATATGTATATATACACACATACACATGTATATACACACACATATAAATGTTCACAAAATAATATATATAGTATTTTGTGAACTTGTTTTTATTAATAGACAGAAGTGATCTTGGACTAATCTTCCCCTCTTGATGGCTAGAAAATGATATTTAGAGGTTTTCTTTTATGAATTGGCTGATAGGTAGAGTAGAGCTGCATTAGAACAATGGTCCAGGGCAATGGCAAGGGTTAATTGGTTTCTAAAAGCCTGTTTGTGACAAAGTTTGCTTCAAGACCCACTGTGTCTGAAGCTAGCAGGCACACAGGCTGGGAAACTGAAGACATGTACCACACTGTTCCATAACAGGAGATAAGGTGGCATCAGGTCATAGTGCCTGCATGACTGCAGAGCCCTTGGGATTTCTGGTTTTTGGTGGACAGACCAAATTAGGAGGACTGGTAAATAACCAAATTAAGATGTGTGCATGTGATGAGTTTGTGAAACAAAGGAATATGCTGACCGGATAGAATGTGGACAGTACGATGACCACAGGGAAACCAATCAATGATGCCTGGGAATGAAGAGTCATCAGCAGGGATCCTGGTTTTCCCTGATTTAAAAAAATCCCCAATTTTCAGTTTAAAGCATGTAACCCAAAATCTACATTTTTCCATGATTAAAATGAAATGCACTATATTAGTGGTGTTTCATTTTAACCATGGAAAAATGTGGACCATTCAATAAGTGTCATGACATCTGCCATTTCTTGAATGTCAGATGTCAGCAGCCTGGACATTGAGGGCCGAGGCCCATCCCTGCCAGTGGGGTAGGTGAGATGAATTGGTGGTGTGTCCTCTGTCCATGGTGGCTCAGGTTCCCCTCTCAGGGACCCTTTGCTGCTCTGAAATCCATCCTTTTGTATTCTTTTCCCCCTCTGATGACCAGGGATCCTGGTTTTCTCCCATTAAAAAAAATCCCCAATTTTCAGTTTAAAAAAAAGTAACCCAAAATCCACATTTTTCTATGATTTAAACAAAACACCACTAATTAAGTATGTTTCTTTTTAATCATGGAAAAATGTGGATTTTGGATTAGTTTTTTAAACCAAAACTTGGGGATTTTTTTAAATCAGGGAAAACCAGGATCCCTGGTCATCAGAGGGGAGAAAGAATATAAAAGGATGGATTTCAGAGCAGCAAAAGGGCCCTGAGAGTGGAACCCAGGGCCACCATGGACAGAGGGCACACCACCAATTCATCTCACCCACCCCACTGGTGGAGGTGGCCCTCAACCTCCAGGCTGCTGACATCTGACATTCAAGAAAAAGCCACAGGGTGAAGCTCATGCTCTGGCCAGATGTACCTCCCCTCTGTGACCATCCTAGGACTGGTAGATATAGAATTGTTTACATTATTCTTATCCGCTATCAGTGGACGCTACATCAGTATAAGACACTACATCATTGTAGCAACATGTTATGGCAACGTAGCGTCAGCAGGCAAAAACCATAATGCCACAGCTACGTTACCATAGCAATGCACTCTCTTGGTATAGCACATTGCTACAGTGAGGTAGCAGCTAAAAATAATCATGCATTGCATGGACAGCACAGTAATGATGGTGCCATAGGGGCACATGTAGACACGCCAATTGTGTATCAGTAAAGTTCACCTACTATCGAATGGAGAAGTCATGGTCAGTCTAAGGGTTTGGGTCCACCTGGAACAAGGTATTTGGGTCATAAATCCAGTGCCAACACTATGATTATTAGAAAGATGCAGAAGGCCCCTCCATCATTTAAAATATTTTGTAGATTGCTTTTCCTGTTTTGTGCTGCTCTGAGGTACTTGCAGTAGTTAACTGGGGTCTATCTGGCTTACCCCAACTGGATACTTAGCTGTTGAAATGCGTGTGAAGTTACTTGCAGTAAACAAGGCCAGGAAGAGAGAGAGTGAATTTGTTCAGACAAAAAGATATACTTTCACTTTCTGCCTCATGTCCCCTTCTTCTTTGCTACTTTATTTTTAGGTAGCCAAGATACCATAGATAGCTAAGCATTAGTATAATTTTGCCTTCAGAGTACTTGATAAGATCATGTCTTAACCCCATCTCCCCAGCAGTGGAAACTGCAAATAAGGGACTTAGCAGAGGGACTTAGCGAGGCAGAAGCTGCGTTTTCCATCTTTGATATTGTTTTCACTCCCCTTTTGTTTATATTTGTCTTTCGTCTTTTAGGGAGACTTTAACAGCTGCAGCAACATCAGCCTCAGCCAACTGAAACCTCTTTCCCATACAAAAAGGACATTTATTAATATCTTTAGCACCAGCTAAAAGACTGTCAAACAGTTTGGTTTCCTACCATTGCAGGAAAAGGGAATAAGGGATATGATAGCCTCTCTCAATATTTACATTTACAATGCTATAAAATGTTTCTTTATCCGGATCTTTCATGCAAAGGTTAAACATCTTCAATGGAAGTTGCTGCCATGGGACTAAATTAGCTGAGATTTCTATACTCAGAATCCTGAGCCACATTAGCTCAGTGTTGCAGTGATAGAGTTGTGTTAACACCTTTGATTCCCTAAGTCCATTTATTTATCAAAACTAACACAATATAGTATACACATTCATGTGTCCTACTCAGTTTTCTGGGGCATATTGTTGATTTTTATACACTTAAGTAAAGTGAGCTACTCTATGAATTAAATTAGTAGTCAACCTAACTGTTCAGTCAAGACAAGCCCAAATGGGTTTGGGCAGTGTTTTCTGAATATTCCCTGATTCAAGCTGTTTGGTGCTCCAACAGAAACTTTTATATGATTGATCCTTAGAGAGAGGAAGCAGCACAATGCTCTTGAAGAAATATAAACATAGGACAAAGGAAGCAATGCGGGTCCCCCCGACACTCAGCATACTGATTGGTGAAACTCTCAGATCTAGAGTCACAAGAGTCAATACAAGCACAAATTAATTTTCACTGGTTCAAATTCACCCCTGAAATCATTCTACTACAGTTGGTGAGGGGATATGAAGGATGAATTTGGCTTCCAACCTTTACTGCAATTAACTTTTTTTCAGTTGTATGAATAAATTTAATAGATTTTTTAAAATGTTACTAGGTTTTTTAAAATGAGGTTACCAGGCATTTCCTTTTCATTTAATGCCTAATTGTAGTATGCTCTACATTTTTATTTTTTTAATACTGTTAATATATGATTTAATAACTAATTCTCTTTGACTTCATCCTATAATATAGCATATCTTTGGATTTACCAAATAGGCTTATCAGACTGCAAGAGCACATACAACATTAAGCTAAACAAATTGAGGTACTGTCAATTAAAAGACTCCTTCAGAACCCAATTTAACACTCAGTAAAAGTTGCTAAAAATAGATTAACCCTGGAACTATTAGGACAACTAACTAGGGCTTTTCCAGTGTAGCTGGAGAACACAATTTCAGGCTTGAGACCTTTTCAACAAATATGCTCAGCCATCAATCCACAGAGGTTTGAATAAGTGGGCTTTTAATTCAAGCACTCCCTCTGATCTCAAGTGTCAAGCTAGAGCATGACAGGAGAAGCAATCCCTAACTGACAGAACTGTGTGAAGCTTCAGTCCCTGATTCGATTCGGTGGAGATTTGGCCTTGTTCGGTGGCCGAATCTCCAAATCCGAATTGAATCAGGAGACGCTTTAATCTCTCTGAATCAAATCAGAACCCTCTGAATCGATTTGGAGAGATTCAGAAATATTCAGCCATTTGGATATAGACACAAATTTAAATGTTTTTTTCTACATACATCAAGATACCAGACGACACATGAATACTGAGATGCTGGGGTGGATGTAGCATCCCACAGAAGCATGGGGGGTGCCCAGCACGCTCGGCAGCAGAGCCGGAAGTGGACTAGGAACACTTCCGGTCCACTTCCAGGTCCACTGGGGAGCACACCGGGGGGGCCCTTGCTCCCTCCCAGCTCAGCGACTGGTCTGGGTCTGGGGAGGCACTCAGTGTCCCCCGTGGATGATCACTGAGCCAGGAAGGGCATGGGGGGCGGGGGGGACCTGCATGCTCAGTGACGGACCTAGAAGTGGCCCAGAAGTACTTCCAGTCCACTTCTGAGTTTGCTACTGGGCATGGGACACTTCTGTGGGACACTCCATCTGCCCCAGCGTCACAGCATTCATGAGCCACACCTGGTACCTCGAGGTATGTAGAAAAAACATTTAAAGCTTTGTCTATGGCCAAATCATTGATTCTCTGAATCAGCATCGAATCTTCAGATTTGGATTCAGCTGAATTGAATCAGGGACAGTGATCTGAATCAATTGATTGAATCACTGTCCCCAATTTGGGCTGAATCCAAATCGAATACAGCCTGTTTCGCACTCCCCTACTAACTGGGAACCCAAACAATACAATCCTTGGACTGTATTTGAAAACAATTTGGAAGGTAATGCAATCTTGAAGGCAGGCTTTCTTCAGTGGCAGTCATTATCCAGCAATCCCAAAAAATGAGCAAGCAGGCATATTCTGTGTTTTCTGCACTTTCCAACTAGGCATCTGGTCTATGTCCAAATAAAGTGCACTACAGGATTTAAGAGGACAACTTACAGCCTACCTTGCCAAATATATATGAAAGACATACTCTCAGTGTTTGGCAATGCTATTTGTACATCTAACAGCAGCCAATGGCTGCTATAATGGCACATCTCATTAAAAGAAGTATGACCAGCTTTTTTTTTCTAGGTAGTATATAGTTCCTGTTTCTGCATAAAAAAGACCTCTAGCTACTTGGGAGTATCTTTATTACCTCTGTACATATTATGCTTAACAGTATTGACTTCAACATAAACATTTGTTAGTTTGCCTTTTTTATAAAAAACATATTGATTGGAGTATTTCCTGTTTCTCAAAAGTAAAACTTATTGGGATAACTGTCATCTATATTTTCTGATTTTGCCTAAACTCTCCATGACACTCTTTACCAACATGGTTTTCAAAATATTTCTTGTACTAAAAAGATTTTCAATAAAACTTTTCTAAAAATGCAAATTTTAATTTAAAAAGTACAGAAAAACACAGAAGAGTGGAAAAAGTATGCAGAACTAGGACAACTTCAAAATTCTAGTGGAACCTTCTTCTTCATTTTTCAGCTAGTTATACTTCAAACATAATACATATGGAATAATTTGGGATATTTTTAGAATGATGCATCTGTTCCAAACCAAAAAGAGCAGATAAAAGTAGAGAGGTAAAGGCAGTACGCAGTAGTTCTAGTAAATGAAAACAAAAGATAGAACAAGCATAGAAGGACTTGCAACCTATTAAGAGGAGTTAATCATTGCAGTATTGTACAACTGGCAGTGAAGGGATTTTTTTTTAAGCTTCACTGTTTTACTAGAATATATATTTTTGGTGGAATGAATTCCTCCTATTTCTAGCTTTGTTTAGGCTTCTGAGCAATTAAATTTAATCACAAAAATCATACGGTAAGGTACTTCGTATTGCTGGATCCTCTCGTAAGTGAGCCTCGTCCATTAAATGAGCACATCTGGGGCAGACCAGAAGGTAAGACAGAACTAGGCTAGAAACAGACATCACCAAATGAAGGTCAACTATGCCAGGATGTGTCCTGGCACAGATGATCCACTTCATTAGGCAAAACACATCACCTGTTGTCTCATCCATTACAGGTGCAGGACAACAGGTCACTTGCTCTTGCAGGGCTTGAAGGATTTGGTGCTTGAGAATTCCTGTGTAGGATCAGGTCCCTCAAGTCCTGGCACTTTAGACCCTTCTCTTGGTAGTGACTGAAGTGTGAAATAGAAGAAAATAAGGGTAAATGCCAATGTATAGGATTTTAAAAGGTGCAGCCAAGTCACAGGTGTACAATGACATCTGATTAATGAAAGAACATTTGCAAGGAGAGATTGATGTGAATGGAGTCAGCATATCCTCACAGAGAAGAACCCAATTTTCCCCTCTTACAGAGATGCACCCCTGGGAATCTCTGGGGACACGTCTCTGTAGGAGGGGAAACTTTGGTTTTCCCAACAAACGGAGATATATCCTGGACATCCTTGTGTCTCTATAAGCTGGGAAACCCTGACTTGCCCCTCATATGGAGATGTGCCCCAAGACTCTCCCGGGGCACATCTTTATAAGCTGGAAAAGTTGGACAGGTGTTCCTGGGGCTTGAGGGGCCTGATTTTGCATGGGAACTCCTGGGGTGTGCAGGGTTGGGCCCCTAAAGCCCCCAGATAACCTTCCTAGGACAGCTGGAGAGTGTGGTCGCCTCCAGGCTACTCACACTCTCCTGCCACAAAGCAAATAGATGTCTACCTAAATAGCAGCACAAATTAATACCATTTTTGTTTCAATTTTGAGCATTTATGGCACAACAAGGGGTATGGACATCTGTTTGCTAGGCCTTCATGTTATAGAATTTTTATGGTGGCGCAAAGGCAACAAAAGACAATGTCTGTTTCCATCTCTAGAGCTCAAATTGGTTGCAGCACCCAGAGTTTGGTGGGAGAGAGTAAAAGTGGAGGACTGAGGAATAGTTCTCTTCTTCTCTGTGAGGATATGCTGACTCCATTCACATCAATCTCTCCTTGCAAATGATGCTGTTTCATTAATCAGCAGATGTCATTGTACACCTGCGACTTGGCTGCACCTTTTAAAATCCTACACATAGGCATTTACCCTTATTTTCATCTATTTCACACTTCAATTGCTACCAAGAGAAGGGCCTAAAGCTAATCTGTAAGATATTAGGAAGCATCTTGTAAGGGCCTAGAGCATCACAAAGTAGGGGTAACTTCACTTATGTCACTAGTATTAAAAACGGACCTAAGAAATGCAGGATTAGGTTGACAGGGCTAAATTATCTACAGGTTTGCACCTAGGATGGCTATTCACCACTCATCAAAATTAGTGTGCAGTACAGGGGTGTAGGTTGTAGCCATGTTGGCCTAAGGACATAGGCAGACAAGGTTCTTTGGGTAAATCTGATATCTTTTATTAGACCAATGCAAAGGATGTGTGCAGTATAGTACACAGTGCAGTACTGTTTTAGACTTTCCTAGAAGGGAGATCTCTACTTTTGCACAGATTCCAGACACAGGTGAGAGAGAGGTGAATGGAAAGGTGAATTCAATACATCCCAAAGGCATTAGAAGAGCAGTTTCACTGAATCACTGTAACATGCACAAACATTTCCACTTATCCATTTCTGAAGAGGTATTACCTTCCCCAAAGTATGTCTTAAAGATACTTAAAGATATCTCTGTAAAATTCAGATGTACCCCAAGAACCTTGTCTGTCTTAAAGATGTAGACATTTTATTCAAACATGGAAAGTCTGTTATCCATATACAGTGCTGCTGTTCCCATAGTGCAGCTGAACTAGCAATTCTGTCTACAGGAGCTATGTACCAGAAATCATTAGACACATATTGTCCTCCACAGCCAGAATCACAAAATGCACAAAAAGAACACATATAGTCTGGGTCCTGATGCAAGACAAAGCAGTTTAAACATTAATGCCTGTTGAAAAATGGAATGTGTGTCACATGGAAAATTCTGACATTTCAAAATTTGCATTCATTCTAAATCTGAACAAAAATTCAACATTTCAAGACTGATCAAAGAATGAAAATTCTGTAAAGCACCAAAAGGAAGATATTAAATAGAATATAGCATGTTTACATGTATATCACACAGACTTCTTCCCAAATAGCATCCCCCCCCCCCAATTGGTGTGCACATCTTAAGTGGGGAAGCTGATTTTCTTCACCAGAATAAATGACTACCAGTTTCTCTCTCCCCGTCAGCAAGCAGGAGGGCAACTGTCCAATACTGACCCTTTCACAGCTGCTCTAAATTTGGCCATGTCTCTGGATAAATCTTTTTTCCTACCTTCTCCCTTCCGAAAAGAAGTGTCCTGTCTTATTTAGGAATGTTTAGTATGTGAGAAGAGATGGTATTTCATAAAGCATAAAATACAACATATAACAAATTAAAATAAATAGTGTGATACACAAGTCAAAGTGAAATTAAATTAAATAAGGCCCAACCAAAATTAAATGGGAGAGCTGAAATGATTTGTTCTAATATTTTCACTAAAACAGTCACCATAATAGCTATCATCCTATGAAACATACCCATTTTTTTACCAGTTCTGTTAAACATATGGATGTTTGCTGCAGGAAGCAGCTAAAAATACAGTATTTTGCAAATCTCTTTAATGAACACTGCTCAAAGTTGTTTGCACAATGGGCTCCTGGTCCACAACTAGGCTCCTAGGTGATATGGAAATACAAATAATTAATAATAGAAATAATGAGGCACTGACAAATTGGAGGCAATTTACAGGGATGGTAATGCCCAGAATTACTAGAATATTAACACCCAGAAGGGCTGCTCAATGTAGTTCCAAAGAAAGTAAGTTTGAAATGTCTTAGCTAATTAACATCCAAAATAATGTCTCTCAAACTATGACTCTAAGTACCTCCCTAAACTAGAACTACTAACTCACTCAAGTACCATTGCTTCTTTCTGACATCTCTTAGGTGATCAATGTGGGGTATCACAGACTCTAAAAAATTGAACTGAACATATAATAAAAAATACTTTAACACAAAACAATACCCCCTTAATACCAACCCCTGCAAACATAACAAAGAGAAAAGAAAAACAAAATGAGATAAAAATGAATTAAACAAATGAAACCAAACAAATAAAATAGAGGAAATCAACTATAAAGGACCCAACTGAAAATAATGATGCCCAGTTTTGTCTTTTATTCTACAGTAAACTACTGCAAAAGCTTCTCAGGGGGATCTTTCAATACAGCCTGAAGAAATCAAATGACAATCTCTACGACTGACTATTTATCTCCATCTCACCTATGTGCAATGAATGTAACAAATCTCCCCTGAATGTATAGTATCTAACCGTATACATGTGCATTAATAAATTCATGCAGATTTGTGGTAAATGGAGGTAATTTTGTTTAAAATAATTGCTGCTTTATCAATTAAGAAGGGAATGCAGATGTTGATGATTTACTTGTACAGTCTGAATAGGAAGAGCAGGAAAGGATATTTTAGAGAAGGGACAAATTGTAAGGGAAGTGGGAGCCCAAGAGACATGAGGAGAAAGAGAAAAGGGGTGTGTAGGAAGGTTATTTTGTTCATACCAAAATAAAATGTAAGTAGGCTGAGAGCAAGGAGGGACAATGAGAATTTTTTTAAATGTTACTTTTCAGAGGGCACAATCATCGAACTCAGATCCTTAAACACAACAGGCCTGAAACAGGCCTGAAACTAAATAACTTTACTAGCTGCATGCATCTTAGTTGACAAAGCATTTACATCCTCATGTGAATAGTTTCATGGCTCTCTTCCATTTGCTTCATACTCATATAATTAAAGCTTTCTTTTACTAGCCTTTATGTTGACTGAAATAACTCCAAGATGTAAACAAGAAATAACCTTGTGCAATTTGCTATATATTTGTCTGATGATAAATCACTTCTGATTTTCAGAAGTGACATAGGAATTTAGGAGATTAAGTCTTATTGAAAGCCAATGGGACTTTCAATTTCCACTGGCCTGAGCTGCTAAGCATCTACATCACTTTTGAAAATGGGACTTAGGTAATTTTGAATCTTTTAAAATTTGACCTGGTTTTCAGCAAGCACTCTGAAAGATTAACTCCGAGAGGCATGAATACTTCCCAATTATCTTAGTGGGATCTCTGAAGCTTTGAAGTTTTGTGTGTCAGCATGGCATTTCACTGATGACCATGTTGCCACTATTGGATGTGATCAGAAGGACTGTGAACATCAGGATGTGGGGACTGGGTACAGTAGGGTGATTCTCTGTTTTCATGGTTTTCTGGAGACGGAATACAACTTTTTTGCTTCCTCAAATTTCCAGCCCTGCTAAAAGGAGAAAGGAGCTTCCTAAGGACTGGAGTGACATATAATTCTGGGCCTTCTGCCACATAATCAAGGGGCACAGCTGCATAGAAAACTTGGCAAATCTCAGAGGAAACTGGGTGGAATATCAGCCTCTTACTATAAAGACAGAACAGAATTGGTAGGGATAGGGAACTGAAAGGCAAAAATGAAACTTCTTGAATATTTGTCTTTACCCAAGTACCCATCCAGTAGTGTATTTTAAAATCGTTTCAATATGATTTCAGGGACATCCTTGGTACTTTACAAGACACCATAATAAGCTCCTATGATCTAAATTCCCTTGAAATGACCATTTCACTGAAATCATCTCATCTTTTCTTTAATGATTTATTTGGATGCTGGCTGGCCTATTGTTACATAGTATCTACGAGGACATTCACCATATTTTGGATACACTATCAATAACTGACTTCTAACTTGAAGGTTGTGAGGCTTCAAAGACTAAAAATTGCACTAACATGTCCAATAGATCTTATATAAAAAAAAAGTTATGTAATAAGAATGATGCAATGGAGAATCAGGCTAGACCCACTTGCAACTACAAACATGGAGTAACATGGAGTATCTTCCCTTGAAGGAGTTAATGTTATTTCCCATCTGATGTTATCTGCAATTGGGTTGGGAGGATGTATGTCTAAAATGTAACTGTCCTTTTGCTTGTCTCAAAATGGATATGATCATCTTCTGACCACCACTGACACACATACACGTATGCGTGCGCACATACACACACACATAATGGGTCTCATAGAGGAGGTGTCGGATGCAGCAAGGCTAGAATCCATATGGCTATACAGGAACTCACCAGAAGTCACAAGTGAGGCAGAAACTTCTTCAACCAACCTTATAATTTGTATAGTATTGAACAAGTCTTCTCATACCAGAATTTTATATTAACTTTCCAGGTCACTGTTGGAAGTTTCCATTCTAAATTCACATTCTTGCAGGAAAGAATCTCATATAAACAAGATCATATTTCCCAGAGTTAGAATGGGAGGGAGAAGTCTATGGCACTGCCAGGAAAAAGATTCTCTCTTCTTTTTGGTGGAGGTTTCATGCTCTTCAGAGAGCCCTGTGGTTGTGGCTGTCACTCTCTGCCACATTCAGAGGCTTTTTTATTGTCCCTGTCAGTTAGCAGCCCAAGGTTACTGCCAGCTCTCTGTCAGTGCTTTGATTTTTGTCAGCTATGGCCAGGTCCTTTTAGTTATCTGCTATCTTTTCAGCTTTGTTCAGTCTGAGCCCTACTTGTCTACTAATTAGCTCTTTGGAGATTTCCCTTTTAAAACTCACTATCACAGAGGACAGGAACCGTTCAAAAGTTTTGTGCTTCACAGAAATTCCATATTCATCCACATCCCATACAGCCATCTATCTAAAATTAAAAGTGGCAGGTCAGGCCAATTTAAGGTATATAAGTAACGTAGCCTGTAAAATATACCTTCAGGTTCTTGATCAGGTATGTAGATGAATGATAGAAAAAGAAAAAAAAAAAAAAAAAGGTTTCCATTGAAAGGACCAAGGTGTACAAATAAAAAAGAAACTATCATGCTATGTAACATATTCACATTTTCTTTATCTTCTAGTGTGCAAATATTGTGCTAGCTGAATATAAAAGTAGCACAACTTTAGGGTACAAAAAAAACCACACTGTAACAACATCAAGAGTGGTCTTACATCAAGGAGGGCCCTGAGGATGTCTTTGTTGTCAACTTCAGAAGAAAAGAGAGGAACAGAAGAGGAAACTGGCAGAAGGAATAGATGCCAAAGAGAACTCAAAGGATTAGGTCCGGGTGAGGTGATCGGTATTCGAAAACAGTCTGCCTTCTGGCTCTGATCTAAGGGAATAGGCTGGCAGCAAAGCCAGAGGGCATAACAGCACAAACACACCTTCAGCACACTGCTGGAGGCTTGCCTCAGTGCCTTAAAAATTGTGCTAGCAATTAGAAATAAAGGTATATAGGAGCAATAGGCGAAAGTGCTCTATTTATGAATAAAAGTCATCTTTTTACATAATACTCACTCTACTTGTATCTTCCCCCCCCCCCTCCTTTTCTTTCCACTTAGTACATTTTTCCTGTGGTAACTCATCGATGCTGTAAGTTGCGCCTACATTGCACTTTACATAGTGTTAATGCCTGGAAGATGAAAGTAAAAACCTTTGAATATATTAATGTTATAACACAGATGTCTTACTTTTTATACTCTTTTTTCAGAACTATGGTGTGGTTAATAATGATGCAGATTGTGCTGGATGGATGAGCAGATGAAACGGGGGAATACAGATTAAATAAAAATTTCTTCAAAGCTTACGTTTGCTTCATAATTTAACTTTGGTACTTGTCATGATAGTAGTAGCTGGGTGCAACTCTGCATAATCACATTGTTCTAAAATATCCTGGTGAAACAGGGCAAACCTAATCTAAACAGCACTGCCACACTTGCTTGGATAACTGGGGGAAAAGGAGTAATTAATAAATGGCTGTCAGATCAACTCTATGGCTGCTAATAATTAGAGGCAAAGTTAAAACAAAAGTTATAGTCACAGGTTAGGAAACAAACATGCTTTAATAGGAGTTATGAACAGAAGAGACTATTAGATCATCTCTTCGAACTGCCTTTTACACAACACCTGGTTCAGTGTTAGCCACTTCCTGTTTTTAGGGTTTCTTTGCCTACTGGCTTGAACTGGACACAAGGTCAAGAAAGAGATTCAGCAGCTTTGCTTGTGTTGTATAGCCGGGAACTCTTCCCTGTTACACTCAGATATGAGATTTTTTTTATCATATATGCCAAGAATGCAGCCTATCTGGCTTTCTAGACACAGCCCTTTATTGTTCAATGGCTCTGATGTATTCTTGAGAGAGTTTCTGTTCTCAATGATCTGGGTATTATGATTCAACTGCTTTTATATATGATGCTTTCTTGTATGCTCATCTCACCTCAATAGTTCCAGTATTCTTGAGAGGCATGTGAGGCTTCTCCCTGGTGTCTGGCTATCCTGACAGAATGACGGATGTGAGTACTTCTAAATCTTTGCCTTGGACAGTTGGTTTTTAGGGGTTGTTTTTCAGCCTCTGGCTTGAAACTGGCATATAACAGGCCTGGGCAATGCTTTCTTTGTCTTTCTGCGTTTTGTGTATTTGTGTCAGACTGAACTCTGGTTCAGTTGCTATATTTTCACATGGCAAGGCCACTCTGGAGAAGAAATCAACTATGTGCATCTTAAGTCCTTTTCATGAAGCATTCATCAAAACTGCAGGATTGCTGTTTCAGTAGCCTTCACTGAAGTCATTTTGGGGCTATGAGAAATGTTTTCTTCAACTCCTGTATTGGTGGTTTATGCTCACTTTCTACTCAAATGAGTTGCCATTCTTGAACAATCCTTGTGCGATGTGAACAATACTGCAAGACATTCCTTTTCAATTTGAACTTATCATTTGGTGACAATGACCTTAATGGGGAAGCTAACAACTGTACCATTTGTAGGACTGATGTTTTTGTAGGTTTTCTGTTTTTCTACATCATAATATTTCAGGAGGGGATAGATATTCATAGAATCCTTGATATGAGTGATGGCTACATCACATTAAAGTAAAAATACCCACACTATATCTGTGTCCTATAGTTACCTTGGGGTCTAAGAGACTTGGAAGACATTGCCAGGTGTGCTTACAATTTTTAATACTCTTTGAGCAGACTGAAGATATTGAAGTATGGACATATTTTGTATTTATTAGCCTTATCAGGCTCAGGGTGTAGCCCAGTAATGTAATGGAGGACTGAGAGGGTAACTGGGGCACTAGTCATGGGCGCTGACTTGGAAGGCATGGAAATGGCACAAATAGGGCTGTAGCTATGTTGCAGGCCCCACTGCCTCAGACACTGACACTGCCTTGTGCACTGCTGCTGTCCAGGGTGCTCAAGTGTCTAGTTATGTCTTTACTGTAGCCCTTACGAAGTCTGCTGGGTGTCGTAAAAACCACCCAACTGATTACAAATGAAGAATAAAATCAGAAAGTTAATAGACTGAAATTGGTATGTCAGAAATTAGGTCTAAGTGATGGACAAAATAATTTGGGAATGAACTATTTTGGGGGTCTTGGAAGAAAAAAAAACCTGCGGGGAGGGAGATCATGATGCCAGGAGAATGGTTGGACTGTGAAGATTAAGCTATCACCCTCAGCATCTCCTGGATCACTATGATGCTACTGGGCTTTTGTTGCCCTTATCCTGAAAGGTGCCCTTACCATAATGGGCCAGAGAAAGGAACACGGGTGACCCCCACCATTCACCATGACACAGTAGAGTTTTTATTGTCTTCTTCCCGAGAGATATCCTGACTACACCAGGCCAGAGAAAGGAACTCATATATATCATTGCCCCAGGTAGCCTTGACTAAATCTTGAACAACACTTAAAATGTGAGACTTGAGTTCCTGCTGTCAGCTTCTCCCTTGTGTCCTTTTCTTATTTTTTATGTTCCCTGTTTTTCTCTTTCAAACTTTACTTAATTAAAGTTAAACTTAGCCAGCCAAAACTGTCTGTCTCATAACACTGCTGAGATTCCAAGACCAAATTACAAGCTAAAAGCAATGCCTTAAAAATATTGCCAGATCTTGAAGTATCCACTAAGACCAAGTGATGTGCCTATGTCTCCCTAGTAGCAGAGCTTACATGTAAGAGGCATATAAAAGCTGACTTTTCTAACTTTACTTATATTGTCTTTCACTTCTTCATGTTTCACTGTTTTTCTTCACAGAACTAGGATAAAGCTATAAAAACAGCAACCATGTGCTCTTGCAGCAATTCTTTTCCTATTTTGCTCCCCAATACCAATTATTACCATCTTTAATTTGATCTAAAAGATGGCTGTATAAGGGATTTTCCTTATATAAACTCTTTGTAGCTAAAGGGAAAGACAATAAGGGATGAGGTAAAATGAAAGCCATATTAAATACACATTTTAGTGCTTCAACTTTCCCCTCTCCATATAAACCATGACAAGGTCATGTTAATGCTTTTTGGTTTTCTTGGCCTATTTATTCCCTTACAATTAATACAGTCATTGCAGACAAACTATGGTTTTATTGCAATATTTCTGGTTTAAATGTGTTCATGTTGTGATAACGTTACATGCCTGTTTCCCTAATTAGCTTGTATATGGGAAAAGAAGGATAAATAGGATCCTTACTAGGACCCAGCTGCCTATATGTTAAATGAGACAAGAGTCACATCCATCAACAAAGACAAAGGCAGGGTAGAGATGCATCTAAGGGACTTGTTACACATTACACTGACCTGTACATAAGTTGATCAGTGTTAGTGTTAGCTCAAGTTTGGAGCAGTCACACATTCAGGCCAGGGGCCTGGAGGACTGAAAGGTAAGAACCTCTCCCTATTCCAGGCTTCCCCACTGTCCCACAGGTCTCTCCCACCCCCCAGGCTTACCTGTGGCTGTCTGTGCTGTCTGTCCCAGGGGTGCAGGCAGGCAGGTTAACCCTTCCCTGCTTTTGTGAGTCATTTCCAATTGAAAAGCCTTGTCAACACATCAACAAGGTGGGACTGGTAAATACCCTTTGGAGGTGACACCCAGGAGGCCTCAAAGAAAACAGAGGGAGATAAGTTTCAAATAATGGATGGAGGAGCCTGAGTAAAAGTGTGCAGACCTGAGAGCTGGAAAGTCTGAAGCAAGGGAAAAGCTGAGCTTCTCTGAGGAACTCCGGATTTTAGAGGCTGGACTGGGAGAGAGGGACTGTATAACCTTTTGGAAGGGGTAAGGTCTGCTTGCTGTGTGACTTTTGCCCCACAAAATGTCCTTATTAAAAAGAAGCTTTGTAGCTTGGGACTTTGAGGCTCAAGTCTCCCTTGGAGGAGGTAAAGGCAACTAGTTTGGATGCTAAACTGAAAGATAGCTTTCTGAGGTAGGGCCACAAATAACTATGGAGAGTCAGGGACCAGACAACCAGGGTTTCAAGGTCAGAAGGAGTCAGAGCTCTGTGACCCCTTTCCCACACACCATGTCTGGGTTAGTTTCAGGGGGAACTCACAGAGACCTGACAAGGCCAGGGGGCCTGAACAAGCACTCCCCTTGGAGAATACATGATATAGTGTCAGTAGGTTCATTAATTCTTTTATCTGAAATCTTTGTGTTGTACAATATCTGAATTTTCACCCTACATGTTCCTTTTATTCTGCTTCTACTTTACATTGTCTAAGCGACATTAGGATGGTACCTGTCTCAACCCAAAGTTGTGATTTTTTGTTTGTGTGTGCGCTTCGGCACTGCTAAATTATTTCCCGCCAAATTTGTCGCTTTCTTTGCACGGTAGAGCTCTCTGCTGCTAGAGAGAACTCTGGTGCAATGGGGGATTTCCCGCCGGATTGCAGCTTCTTTGCAGTGTGCATCTTTTTTGCATCGTAGTGATGCTCGCTGTAAAGAAGTTCCCGCCATTTGTATTAGGGTCCACGCCATGTTATTGGCCGACTCCTAATTTAGGCACACGTGGCGGCTAGCGATTGGCTTGCTAGCCGTACAAAAGGCTTGGGTAGTTTCCGCCCAAGCCGGAGGAGGGAGGAGAGAGAGATATTCTGTGTGAAGATCTCCAAGCGCTGTGGACCCTCGCGGACCTGACGCGCCTCCCCTAAGCAGGCAATAGAGGCAATAGAACCGAGCCTACAGAGCTTTCGCTTCTCGCCTCTCCCTGTCGCCGAGCGCAATCCTAGACGTATCCCTTTCCTGTAATTTCGGACCGCGCGGAGCCTAGCAAACTCCGGGGAAAACTTATCGGACCCGTGGAGCCTGAATAGCTCCAGGGAAACTTTTTGAACCCAACTTAAACAGACCCGTGGAGCCTAGCAAACTCTGTGGGAGCAATCGTTTTGTCAGAATCCTCCAACGAGGGTTCAAGCGGGAGCTGTGCCTGGAAACTTATCCAGTCTACACCGATACTATCTTTGGGTGTAAGTAAACAATCTTTTCAGTCAACCGTTACGCCTCCGTGACTAATTCTAACTCACGTGCGCAAGCCGTTTCGCAGTTTTCTCCCACCCCGCGTGCCCAGGCTGACGGCCACAGCCTGCGTGCACCGGAGACGGGTCCGGTACGACCCCGGTTCACCCCCAACTTGCCCATGGCGGCCAGAATGGGATCAGAATCACCGCCACGCATGGCGATGAGGGTGGGATCAGGGCCTGGCCCGCACAGTGCCATCATGTAATTCCAATTCGACTTCTTTTGGTTGCAATTTTTCTTTCTTCTCTTGCATAATATTGGGAAAATCTTTGTAGCCCAGCGCTTTACCTAACACACCACTGCCTATTTGGCATTCAGTTTCCTGTTTGTGTGGTGCTACCTTATCCTTGTGTTTGGTGCCAGTCTGACCTTTAGAGACCATTTAGTTTTTGCTGTTTTTTTTTTAATTGCATTAACATCAATGTATCCTTTGAAAAAAAAATCTCATGCTCAGAGTCACTGTTTGATTCCTTGATGAAATTTTTTCTTTACTTTGCTTTTCCTGTCTTCAGGCTGTGGCATAATCATATTGTCTTACTATAGTTATTGCATAACACACTCTAGTCAGGGTAGTTTCCATTATCATGCTTTTCTATGCAGGGCCATGGGATTCTGTTCATCTCCTGTGCTTTGGATTTATGCATTTGCTCTTGCATGAATCTTGGTGTATTTTTATTACGTTTCTCTGCTTTCTCAGAGCTGCTTTGTGAATTATTTCTAACTGCTCTATTTATGCTATCCATCTATATGTGACCTCGTTTCCTAGCATGGCCCATGTCTTTCAGTTTTCAGTTCAGTGTGCGTGCGCCTCCTCATTTGAACATCTTCATTCATACTAATACTTCTTTTGTCCGTATCACAATTAGCTCATTTGTTAAGCTTTGATAATTGGCTAAATATGCACAACAGCTGACTCATGCAATCAGTTTGTCTGATGTTTCTCCAGATTCCTTGCATCACCTGCATGTTGAAAGGATTCCTATCACACACACTTTTTGTGAGCTGAAGATATTTTTGGAGCACTTCTAGGCTTGTGTATGGGCCCCTCTTAGTCTGCTGCTGGAATATCCAGATGCTGTTGATACATGTGGCAGCCTTTCCCCATTACAGCTAACAGAGTGGCTCGCTTTGTTTTTCTTTTTATACAGGCACATGGCAATTTCATAGTTTTCCTATTGTGATATAAAGAATATCCACATCCCCTTTCATGTCCACCTGCTCAAGGATAGGAATTTGATATGCTGCCATGATTATGTTTTCCTCTCCCTTTTGGGGTTTTTTTTTATTCTTCTGTTAAGAGTTTAGTTTCTGATTTCCCTTCTGACACCATGCTCTGTGTTCAAGCACAGAGAGAATGCCAAAATAGTGCAACATTTGGGCTTTATTCCTTTCCTCCATGTAGGCTATTCTTTCTCTCATCCAGCACCTGAAGAAAACAGAGTCCTCTAGGACAACACTTCTAAGCAGCCAAGGGCCACATGTCCCAGGGCCTGCACCAGTTGGGGCTGGATGCTGTGCAGCTCCCATGCTCCCACAATCCACTGCTGCAATGCACACCCAGGTGGGCAACCCCTCTCCACTGCTGCACTGCAAAGCCATGATCCACACCCCACACCACAGGGCCTTTTTTCCACCCCACTAGGTGTGAGCCCAGATTCACTTCAGCTCCCTGCACTGCTACACTGACCCATGCCTGGGGCCAAAGCAGAAAGCAGCAACCAGATGAGGGAGATGGGAACCTGGTGACTCCAGCTGCAGTGATGCAGGGAGTGGCAACTGGATAAGAGACCATGGGTTGCACATTAACTCCTTGTGGGCCACCAGTTGAATAGCTCTGCTCTAGGACATGTCACTACCATTTCTCTAGCACTCCTGAGTGCACTCCCGAGAAGCACTGTCTCATCTACTTGCTCACACTGCATAGGCCAAACCTGGAAATGAGGTAATGAAGACACCCAAAGGTAGAGGTCTTGAGAGTCAGGGAAGAGCATGGTCAGGGTGGCTCAGTGCCTCATTTCTGGGTTTGGCACATGTGGAGTGGGAGGAGGTAGGACAGCATGTACTTCTCCATAGTGTACTCAAGAGTGCTGCAGAAGCAGTAGAGAAAAATCCAAACTTCTCAAACATTCTCCAATATTTAAGCAAACCTTACACTACAACAGCTCCTGTTTGGAATTTATCTGTCATAATATACTTGGATATTGCATAAAACCTCAAAATGGGGATTAAACTGGGAGGTGGGGCATGGGGAGAAGTGATCCCATGCTGCCCATCTAGAAGAAAAATGCCCTTGCCACCAGGATTCCACATATGTGCAGATAGGGGATGCCCATGGGAGGGAAGTAGGGCCATAGTATAGGGCTATCACCATTTGATTTTCCATGTTACAGTCCACTTAAGGTCCCAGAAATTACCTTAATTTTGCTTTATTTGATAACAGTATTTGAGGGAGGCACAGGCAGATTTAAAGGGGGAAGGGGGTTGGTAGGCTGCACTAGTGCTGCAGTTCCACAGTGGGGAGGGGATAGGATGAGATGTACCTGGAGTCCTCAGACCTGCATTGGACACTGGGGGGAGGCAAGCAGAGAGTAGGCAATAGAAAGTTGGGGGAGCATCTGCTGCTGCCATTGTCCTGAGGTGAACTGGCTTCGGACAGAGCTGCTTCCTCCCCCTTCCCTCCACCCACGTCAGCTGGGGACTGCAGCAGGGGCGAATGGGTTTTGCGCCTGCTCTTGGAGCCTCTGGCTCCTGGGAGCAGCTGTGCAGGGTGCCAGGCTCAGCCAGAGATGGTGGCAGTGGGTGGTTTCTGGCTTCCTGCAGGAGAGCTACTACATGGAGTGCCAGGGTTGGTCAGGGACAGCAGGAGAAGCACTAGCAGTGTCTGCTCCCTCCCTAGCCTCCCTGGTGTCCCCTGCCTGCCTTGGATAGGGAGGTGAGAGCTCATTTTGCTAAGAAGCAGAGGGGGTGGGGGACAGTCATATCACCATGGACACAGAGCGTAAGAACATACGGTTAAAGAAGCAAACACAAAATGTTGAGGCAGTTATTATAATCCTCCTTTTTGTGCTATCACAAATAATTCCCTTCATGTCCTCTTCCCTCTGTCTAAACATGAATATTTTATCTAAAAAGGAATGAAGGGTGGTTTCTAAAGTGAAGGGGTATAGTGGTGAGAAGGGACTGCTGTAGCTTGTGCACTTTGGGAGTTCTCGCTTTTTCTCTTTTTTTTAATTAAATTTGATTCTACAAAACTTTACTCTGTCTATGCAGCCAGTTCTTTGACAGGTTAAAAAGGGGACTTCACCTGACTTGCACTCAAAAAGTAAAGTGACATTTTACTTGTTCTGAGTAGTTTTAAAGAAATCCCCCTGTAAACTAGAGTGTGTATACTTGACTGCCTTTTTATTTTCTAAATCAGCTAAACCTCCCTCATGTGGCACTGCAAAGCAGGTAATGTTTTCAAGGTTTTGTCCCTGCTGGTTTGGTTAATAAGGAAGGGAGGTCTCCTCACACTTTTGAGATGGCAGCAAGACTTTAAAAATGCAGCAGTGAAACTACAGGGCCCATATGTCAGACTAAAGAATTCAACACAGTTCTAAACCCCAAGCCACTACCTTTGCCTCTCTCGCCTCCCTCCTTAAACCTCACTTTTGTCATAATGTTTACAGAAAACTGTGGTTTGACATTGCTATACAATGCTGCTGACAAATTGGGATTATCGCTACCAAGCATCTGCAAACTGTGCACACAGCTAGTCTGTGCTAAAATATCCAGTTATTGTTTCCTCATCTTCCGTTCCCTGGCCATTTGTCTGCTTCATCCATCTGATACATCATGTCTTACTTGTCCTACCACAAAAACATAGGCAGACTGAAGTCCACAAGTAGAGTGCATTGATTACAATGGCATGCAACAACAGCACTGGGGACTACATGGAATCAGCTGCAGGACCAAGGTGTTAGAGCATCTGCATCACAGATGTAGCACCTAATCTAGTCAAGGCAGGAGGAGAAAGCAAAAGTTGACAAAGATGGCAGGGAGGGTGGGAGAATGCATGATAGTAGGCAAAAATGTGGTGTGTATAAAAAAGTTGGGTCCCAAGGACAAACAAGAGAGAGGAGGGCAAAACCCAGGTAAGACAGGAACGGAAGACAGAAAACAGCACAAAATCCATTAGGAATACGAGGAAAGAAAAAAAAAATGTTTTTTCCACTTTTGAGTCTGGAAATACAGCCACATGCCTGCAGTGGCCCAGGCCAGAAACTAGGGGGGGTGTTAGAGAATGCCCTACTGGCTGAAGCTAACAGCTTGGACCAAGGCTAGCCTGCCCACCCTGCATGGAGGAGACCGGGGGGAGGTGCAAAGCATCTGGGGATGGTTGGGGATTGTAAATTAACTTGAATCTGGTGGGGATATGGGACAGAAGTTCAATAAACCAATTTAACCTAAATCAGTTAAAGTCTGATACTACATCCATCCAGGTTTATCTTAAACCAGTTCTGGCCATTTTGAAAGTGGTTTATGTGCACTGAACTTCTGTTGCGTTACAGACTTGAGCTGGTTTCTAATCACTTATACTGGTTTGTGTGTAATTTCTGTTCCTAGCCACCATGTGGGGTTTAGAAATCTGGCAATGGGATAGCAATGTCAATGTTAATTGCCACTGTTCTACTACCAAATTTCTGGACCCCTGGGAGCCCTGCAGGCTGGATTACATGGCCCTGTGGGCTTGAAATATTGGCAGCCTTAGAATCTGAAATATTGCCCATCCAGGGCCTCTTGCACTGGTAATTCTGTACATGTGAGTAGGGGGAACGAAGAAATATTTCTTTCTCTCAATCAGTGGAATTACTCACATATACAGCATTAAGCATATGGTATGTATTAGATAACAAGCTACCTAAAAGAGCAGGAGGGAAGAACAATCACATGTTGTATAGTTTTAAATACATTTAAAGAATAGAAGAATACAACCTTTATATCAGCTATATCTGACTGCATGCTTACCTCTTCTAAGTTGCTGCCTAATTATTATTAAAGATGTAGGTTTTGAAAGTAGGGTTTGAAATAGGAAACGGTCATAGCACACAAGTTTGAATTAAAGAATATTCATTCAGTTTAATACTGAAGATCATTGGTGATGTGTAGGGGGTGCACACAGATGTGTGTGTACCCCCCTGAGATTGGTGGTGCACCCCCTGAAAGAAGTGCCGCCGATGCTGTCGGAGGCGTCTGCGGGTGGTTGTTGATCCCCCTCCCCCCACCGCCTACACTGCCGCCGCCGCCGCCACTTGGAGGTGATTGCTGTGCCCCCCCAGCCTCTGGGGGCATGCGTAGATCATGCTGAAGATGGATCATAGTAGTGGTCTTTATCTTCATGGCATACTAGTGACTGGGACATCTGTGCTGGGCAAAATGAGAACAACACTGACCAACACAGAATCATTCTGACAACTTCAGAAAAACCTCATACTTTTGGAAGATGAGGATTTTTAAGATCTTCCAAAGTTTTGTTCTGGTGGATCGCAAGTTTAAAAACATGTCTCCCAAACAATTGAGTAGGGAAAAGTATAATTAATAACTAAGCTGGATATGTAAAAATGCAACTTCTCTATGCCATAAAAGCAATGAGCGTTCCACCTGGTCCCTTTTGGGCTAAGCTGTTTGATCAGCTTCCTTCAGTCTCTGTGGATGTCCTTATACTAGTCTAATTGAAGGACCCCTGTTCTCTTTTTATTTTTGCTCTATAAAAAATGCATTGGAGATGTCTTATAATGAACTTTGATATGGTGAAATGATAATAATGTCCTAATTATATATAAAAATGTAATTACACTTGCTACTATTATAGAAAAACTCCCTTTATAATGAAGTGTTATGTTGGAAAAAAGATTTCATTATAGGCGGATTCCTTTACTTGTTAATTTGGACTGTGATTCATTGCTTTAATATTAAAAAAAATTCTTTCTAAGTTACTTTTGATGTTTCTCATTTATGGTTCGTTTCACTGCTCTGGCACCGTAAGACGCCAAAATTGCAAACTTATTTAAGATATACTTTAAAATGCACCAGTTCTTTCTTTAAAACGAGGATAGAGAAGACAGAGCAAGAGTCCTTGTTTCTTCATTAAAAATAGTCTTGGCTGTAACATGGACTCTAGCAAACATCCAGGACTTCATTCCAACTGACTGCTTATCTTCTCAGATTCTTCTCAGATCTCAGTTTAAAAAAGGGAGTAACTTGACACTTTGAATCACTGATGGAGGGGAGAAGTTATGGAAAAAAACAATTCTTGGAAGGAACAATTTAAAGAAAACATGTTAGTCAGTTCTGAAAGTTGCAACTTATCTGAAATCTTCCAAACATCTGTATAAAAGAAATACAATATAACCCCAGGTCTAATACATTAAAATTGATGTGACTTCAGTTATAGGGATATTTTCTTTCCCATATTCTAAAAAAGTGGCAAGTAATTTCTTATGCTTCAAGCATTTTTGTGTTCCAGCAACCAACCCGTGCATTATACTCTTAACATGTAATAGTACAGCCTAGGATTGGTTAAATCCAGAAGAGGTTAGGTCTACTCTTTAAGAAACCATAAAAGTATTTTTTTAATAATATGAGATAGGATTTTACTAACATAGGGAAGGCCTACTAGACTGCATATAGGAATGGGTTTGAACTGACAAGAGTCCTCACCAACTCCAACAAACCAAATGGTCATTGTAAAGAGTCAGAAGTCATCATTTTCTATGTTTGTTTCTTATACTCATCAGAACAACCCCATCGTATATACTCTAGGTGCTGTTACTCCTAAAGCCTTTTTTATTTAGGACAACTGTAGCTTAGATCCTAACTTTTTGTCCCTAGAGGGCTAAGTAAACCTTCCATATAAAGTCAGGAGCTCCCTACTTATTCCCTAGAATAAGTTCTATTATTTGCTAAAAGAATGGGGCTGTAGGAAAAGTAAATTTGTTTATGGGTAAAACAAGAGAGACTCAAGTATGAGCCATACACTCAATGCTTGCTTTCTTCAAGATAATCATCTAGACCTAGATTTTTTTTGTTCTCTTTGAATTATAGTTCAAATATAAGGTGTACCTCCCAGCTTCCTTATAAGTTTCTGGTCTGAAAACATGCAGCTTTGTGTGGGTTCTTCAGAAAGCATAGCCATGTTCTCATTTCACAGACAACACAGAGCAACCGAAGAAAACGGATATTTTGCAACAGGAACTCAATCAGAAACCAAATACTCAGAATTTAAGTCCAATATTCTTATTGTTTTGTTTTGTCTGTTTCTGCACGTTACAAGTTTCTCGACTCTGTCACAGTCCTATGGATGTTATACTTTATTGTTTCTCTTACAAGGTTAGATTGCCCCATTAAATTATTTATTTTCTAGTAAATCTAGAAAAATCAAAATCTTTAAAAAAATTATTCCCACATGCAAACCAGAAAGAAATTCCATGCAGAAGAATGGAAGCATTTCTGCAGCTACCAGGCAATTATGATCTTTTAGGTTCAGATATATGGTATTATACCTTATGGTCAAAAGTAGGTTATGTCCTGATCCTAATGTGGTAATACTTGGCATCAGTAGAATATCCTATTTGTAATCACTGTATAAATATTATTTAATTCACAAAGCAACCCAACAAAGCACAACTTATCTCTGCTTCACAGCCAGGAACTCAGATTCTGATATGAATGGTATCAGTGTTATTCAGAAAAATTCTATGAAAGACACAAATGCAATTTAGATCAATTTCTAAGAATCTAAGAGAGCAGAACCACAACCCATAGAACAAATCATTAGTAGAAATAAAACTGTGTATGAGTGAGAAAGGGGATGAAGGATAGCTCCCTATTTCATGCAGACGAGGGGTACTCGTGATTTCCAGCCTAAGGCTCCCCACAGGTCAGGAGATTTGGTGATAGGGGAGTGGTGACCATTAATATGGCCACCCTCCCCCCTGCCAAATTCCCAAACCCCAAGCTCCATATGGTGGGTAGAGGCTGCATCATGCTCCCTCACCCCCACCCATGGCTGGATGGGGCCAGGCCATGTCCCCTAGCAGCTGAATCAAGGCCAGGCCATGCCCCCTTCCCTCCACAGAACCCAGTTGAGAGTGGGATGGGCATGCCCTGGGTTCTGGATCAGGACCACGGGCCAGATCCAGCCCACAGAGCAAAAAGGTTGAGCACCACTGATCTAGCTCACCTCAAGGACCCATTGTAGCTGTGGTCCTTGTTTAGCTGTGGTGGCAATAGTTTCTCCAAAAACAAGGAAAATACAGATTGAGAAGCTGACTACATCTAGCTGAATGGGGGAAGAACACACTGAATTCTGGAAAAAGTATGGTACAGTAGCTGTTCACCTTTTGGAGCTTAAGGTGAAGTCATGCAGAGCACCCATCTCCTGACTCTGCTGACAGCCCAAATTTTCCTTCTGGCAAAGGACCACTGTGAATAATTTCAGGTGTATATTTTGGCTTGTTTACCTGTGAAGTGTTAAAATTGGATTTATAATGAAAAACGAATTAGTGTAATGACAAAGTCGCTCAAACCCTCTATTAAAATAAAAATAATAGGAATACTCAGCACTATACAACTGATGTACATCACAACATTAATACAAGTTAGGTAAGTATCATTGCAGACCAAGTCCCACATCAGTTTTGAGGGGGAAGAGATTCATGGAATGGTTTTCATTGCTAACACATCACTTGCAGCATAGCTATTTTTACCCCAATACAATAAAACAAAATCTTTGAAGGAATGTCTGGCCTTATCTTACAGTTCGGTCATTAGACCTAGATATTTATCCAATTTCTGGGTAGATACCAAATAGTGGACACAGCCCTCACAAACTGTTGTTTTTACTCTCCTCTCTCTCCAACATCTAACTCAAGGAGGGGCAAAATACAGCCCACAGGACATATCCAGCTCACATGTTGATCCTATCCAGCCTGCCAGCTGCCACTGGGAGCCTGAGACTGTGCTCTGGGCCACTCCACTTGTCTGCAGCTGTGGCCAGGCCACACAGCATGCAGACTCCTCCACTCCCCTATATCCATCCCCACCTGCCAGCTTCCTGTTGGCACTGTGGCTGCACAGTCCTTGCTCCTCAGCCACCAGCAACAGGACCTGCATGGGGCAGACACCCTCAACTTTTCCAATGTGGCGTGGCAGCAGGGGCTCATTGCAGTGGGCAGGTGAGCAGGCAGTATGGCTACTCGGCACACTGCATCGTGACCCATCCCATGTGGGCCTGGTGTTCGGTGACTACAGCACCAGGGCTGTACAGTGCCAACAGGAAGCCAGGTAGGGGGTGGGATGGACATGCCAGGGTGGAGGAATCCGTGCTGCATGGCCCAGGCCCAGCTGCAGCAAAGCAGAGTGGCATAGGGTGCAGCCCTCCCTCCTCAGGGTCCCAGTTGTGGCCAGTGGGCTGGATAGGATCATTTGTCCCCTCTCCCCACACTGCCTTGCCCTCAACAGCTCATCAAAACTCCTTAAATAGCCCTCCAGTCCAAATAATTGCCCACCCCTGATCTAACTTGGTGGCTTCCTTGTCAAGCCTATTGAGCCATTCTTGAAAGAGTTCAATGAAACAATTCTTCTCTACATTTCAAACTAACTTTATTGATTGTTCTTCTGCCAGACTGAGATGTTAATGTTGATGTATGAAGAGAGAAATTCTCCTATTAGCAAAGCCTAGGATAGCAGGGTAATCATCATGATTTTTGACAGAAGGCACACCTTTGAAGACTCTAAGATCCTTGCAGCCTTTAAAAATTTCATTCCAGGCTAGCCACTTGCAAGATATTTCAAAAGCTTAAACTTCTCTTGATCAAAGGTGCTTTTGAATAACACTATTATGTTCTCCTCCTTAAATCCTGTCTGCTTGGCAGTGTTGGTGAAAAATTCGGCGGTTTCCTCCTTTTTCTACTAGTGAAATGTACTATAGCATGCAAAGTAGATGTATATCATTCGTTGGGACTGTCATAGGCTCTGTTGATATCTGAGGAACTGACAACCTAGAATAATGCCTTCAAAAAAACAGATTGCCTAGAAGAGCACAAAGCTGACTACAGCCAGTAGGATCTCTGCACGTAACGTGACCATATGGAAATACCAGTTGGTATTCATGTACATTAAAAATAATGTTACTTTAAAAATTGTATTATAAACCATGATTTCAGGTCTGGCCTACACATTTGCTTTTCCATTTTGGCATCATATTGTGCCTGCAATGGTGTATATGTACCTATTTTGTGTACAAACACTTACTTGCATGGGCAAATTGGACACCTTAGCTGATTAGCGCACAAAAACCAAGCAAGCCACTCAGTTCTGTGAGCAGATTCAGTTTTACCAGTAATAGCTATTGTGCAAAAATTTGAAGCTAATTTGTGGGTTGCTGAAAGTATGGCCTGTCACATGAGGTTGATCCAGTATATGGTCTGATCATGCTTGATGCTGTATTTAGAAAAATACACCTGCTGAGGGGGAGGGGGGAATCAGTGGATGTTTAAAGCAAACTTACTGCAAATTAAATTTTCCCTGGAGGCAGACACTCTTTATCTCAAGGACGCATCCAACAGTCCTGTTGTCCTGTTCTACAGTTTGTTTAAATATTGGCTTCTGTGATGATCGTGTCAGCAAGTATGCCATGTTCAATGAAGACACATTTGTCTACTAAAAACTGAACTAAGGCTTCTGATGGATTACATATACATTAGTATGTAGCTTTCAAAATATAATGACTTCCATTCACTATTGACTTGAACCAGATGGATGTCCATTGCCTAGAACAAGTATCTAAACCTAATCTCATTTCTTGTCCCATTACCCTTAGTAGCTTTAACCAATCAGGGCCCCATTGTGCTACACATTGTACAAGCATATATCAAGAAAAATCATCTGTCACAAGCAGTTTACAGTCTAATGACTCTGTTATTCATTTCTACATTTGATTCAATAAAAGGCCCCATTTTTATATCAGTGGAGATGCCAGAGGATTCTCAGTCTGCTGAACCTGAGTGGCAGACTCAAGGGAGTCCTGCCAAGAAGTTTCCATTGGCCTTGCTTATAAAAAACTTATGAAAATAGTATTCTTGCCTCTTGACTCTAATTTTATACAAAGCTATTAATGTGGACAGATAATTACCATTTAAGATCAAACCTCTGTTCAAAACATCTCTTATTGTGCCATGGTTTGAAAGCCAAGGAAAACTGTATTTGATGTTTCCTGCTATAACTGGTCACAAGAGGTGCCGCTAAGAGCCTTAGCTAATTCTTAAGGTTGTGCTCACCTCCATACCTACTTGCTCCCCTTCCCAGAAAATGTTTCAACCACCAACAATCAAACCAATCATATTCCCCTGATCTGCACCATCAGTTCTACCCGCACGTTGTGTCTCTCTCAAAATTAATCTCACTTCCTTCTGGAGTTTCCCAAGGGTTTCTCCCCTCTTCAAAGTGTGGAGGCTGTTGTAGTGGGGTTCACCATTAACTGGAGAACCCCACTGTGGATGCCTTCCATTCAGGGTTCTCTGCAGGGATATGGAAAGGAGGAAAGGAGAAAGAAACAGAAAAGTCATCCCATTGTTCACAGGAGAACCCTGAGCTGCTGTGCCCTTCTTCAGCTCCCTCCTTCTCTTCCTTTTTCTGCAAAAATAGAATGGGGGAAGGAGAGAGCACTGCCTGCTTCTGGCAGCAACTCTTATTGGCTGCTCTCACCAAGGAGGCAGACAGATGTGTAAAACAGACAGTCAGAGAGGTTTTCCCTCAGATGCTATTAAAATGTACCCCTCAGTAACATAGCTTGCTTCTTAGAGATTTAATTTCCCAACTCTGTGACCAACTGCAACTAGTCACCCTTTACATTTTCAGGTCCTTGGCTTTTTCTAATTTAAAGCGTGCCCGCACGCACACACTTAACATTTCAAAAAATAGGCACCTGGAGCAGGATTGGAAACTCTGTATGCAAACGGTGCACGTAATTAAAACAGATACATTCAAATATGGAGATCAATGGATATGTGTATGTTTTGTGTATCCCAGTATATAATATCCCAGGAACATCCCATTACCAAATGCATATTTTGTAGGTTTGAAAAAATGGTTCTTAATATCACCAAGACTCAAGACTGGGATGCACTTGCCCAGGTTTTGTAGGACTTCAGTCTGCAAATATTTCTATTGATTTAAAATCAACTTCACATGGAATAAGAAGCTCCACCACTGAAGTGTGAATCACAGTTTGGCTCTTACAGATATTATTTAGTACTGCATCTTGCCCCAGGAGTCTTTTCTGAGGGCTAATGGGGGAATACTGTGGAGCAGCAAGACCTGTAAAGTCTACGATGGGGTGATGAACTGTCATTTTTTGGTCATTAAGGGTGCAGACAGAAGTGTAGCTCTCTGCTCCAACTGTGAACGCTTTTCAGGAATTGTTATGAATTACAACGATCCTCCAGACCAAACAGAAGTTTACTGTTGGTTCCAGGAGGGAGGGGAAGGTAGCTGCTGGATGGCAGTGGGCAGCCAGTTTCCCCTAGCAATGGCCCCTCCTCTCTCCCAGTCTGTCCCTGTTTCAGAATGGGAGGGGCAAAAAGGAAGAGGGAGCTCATTCTAGGGGTTCCCCAGCCAGTGCTAGAGTGGGTGTATTGGAGCCCCCTCCCATCTTAGGGGTGTTCCAATACACCCACTCCACCCTCCAGTAGAAGCTGAACCCCACCCCGCCCCAAACTCCAAACCCTCCACTCCGTTTCCCCTCCCATTCTGAAAACAGCTTGAGTCCGAGAGGCAGTGCAGACAGAAGTTACAGAAGATGCTTTGTTTTGAAACATCGTCTGACCACTCATACAATGAGGGTTCAGATTTTTGCCCAATTTATCATTTTTGAAGCAGTCTGCAGCCATGTACTTGTCTTTGGTCATGGCTATAGGCTGCTTTCTGTGGCCAGATCAGGCAAAAATTATTATTTTTGTCTACACTCTAAAAGTATCTTGCAACCAGTGTGTATGAGATTTCATAGCCTCTGTTCCTAAAACCTTTGGTAAGGTGTGCAAAAGAACAACCCTCAGAGGAGGTAAGCATAATAAAGCTCTTCCTAGCTCAGCCATTAACATTTCTTTATATTTATCTGGAGGAGCTGCTATTATATCTTACATAGTACTACAAATGCAACAATGCTATAGTTTAGTATTCCCACTTGAATTCCCTGCTGCGGTTTTGTGTGTACAGTAAACCCACCTGCTAGAGGGGAAGGTTTGATAATCAATGATAATCTATTCTGCCTGTTTCCTCACCAGATAACTTTAAGTAGTGGACTTAGCTTTTAATTCCTCGACTACTCCAGGAAACTGTAATGGGCTATTTTATGGCAATCAGCATAAAGAGACTTTCAAGCTGTGGGCTGTTGAACTGATGCACTCTAATAATAATGTTTCAAAAAGAGATATTATAGTCCATCTTCCAAAAGGGATTTGTCTAAGTAAAAGAAAAAATGATACACCATTTGCCTATAGCTCATGTATTGAATAGAGTAATTTGGTGTAAAACAAATAATGATTGTGAAAGGACAGTTACATCTCTATAATCATCAGAAGCTGCTAAGTGTGCACTGGTTTGACAGTGATGCATACATATATAGCTGTGTAATGACCAGGGCATAGACAGTCCAGCACAGTGCTTAGGACCAAGTCTACAGAGTCAGGCTGCCAGAATATAAGTAGGGGTGTACTCAGTTCACAATTTTATGGATTTTGTGGAAAACACAAAATCCAGGATAGTCCACAAATCAACTTAAAAAAATAAACTTAATAAAAATAAGTGGGAGACAGCAGTCCTTGCTGATGTGGTATGGCCTTGCAGCACACCTGGGGTGAGGGAGAAGGTGCTAGCTGGCAGGGTGAAGTGAAGGGCAGCAAACAAGACGGTGGCTGCCCCCTTGTCCCTCCTCCCCCTGGCAGGGGCTTCTTTGCCAATCAGCACTAAAGGATGGGGTCAGGGAAGCACATCTGGGAAATATCCATGAAATTTGCTCTATATGCCATGACCAACCCAGGAAAAGTGTTTAGTTTCACCTTAACTTAAGTAGGTCCCTAAATATAAGCTAAAGCAATGATACTCAACCAGGGTGCCACCTTGTGATCTTTGCAAGGTTTCTCAAACTATCATGTAATGTTAGCACTGTTAGGTGTGCAAACATGGTTTACAGGACAAACCCAGAGATTTCAAATAGAAATCCACAGTGTTAAAAACATTCTGACTTATGGCCTTTTTGAGGGTTTTTTTTTTGCCACAGAAGCATAGCTTTATTTTTCTGTAGTCAAAAACTGAGTGAAAAGTAAGACCTAACATTTTCTGAGGGGTGCCTTGAGTCTACTGAGGGGTACCTTGGATCTAAAAAGATTGAGAATTACTGATCTAAAAAGTGTCCGGAGTCAGAAAATTAATCAGTATCTTAAAGGGCTAAAAACAAGTCTGAGGGTTTTTTCTTGACCAGTTACTGATGATATACCTACATAGTAAATGAGACTAGGCACTGAAACCAGACACATTGCTGAGAATTAAGCCCCAGTCATACATGTCCACTCCTGATTATATCGGCAGTGTGTTTGTGGTAGCACTGAGCCATCCATTATGGGTGTGCGCAGCGGGCCCTATTCAATTCAGACTTGGATTCAGCCTGAAACAGGGACAGTGATTCAATTAGTTGATTCAGATCACTGTCCCTGATTTGATTTGGCTGAATCCGAATCTGAAGATTCAGTGCTGATTCAGAGAATCAGCAATTCAGACATAGACACAGCTTGAAATGTTTTTTCTATATACCTCGAGGTATCAGTGTGGCTTGTGATCACTGTGATGCTGGGACAGATGGAGCATCCCACAGGAGTGGGGGGGGGGGGGGGCCCTCCACGTGCTTGGCAGTGAACCTGGAAGTGAATTGGAAGTACTTCCAGTCCACTTCTGAGTCCACCGGGGAGCACTCTGGGAACCCCCTCACTCAGGTATTGGTCACAGAGGAGCCCTAGGTGCCTCCTCCAGACCCAGGAGGCACCATTCACTGAGCCAGGGGAGGGGCAGGGGGGGCCTGGTGGGGTGGGGTGGGGGGGGCCTAAGTGCTTCGCAGTGGACTGGAAGCACTTCTGGTTCACTTCCGGGTCTGCTGCCAAGTGCGCTGGGGAGTCCCCTGTGCTTCTGTGGAATGCTCCACATGCCCCAGCATTGCAGTGTTGATGAGCTGCCTGCTACCTAGAGGTATGTAGAAAAAACATTTAAAGCTGTGTCTATGTCCAAATCTCTGAATCAATTTGAAGGGTTCTGATTTGATTTGGAGAGATTAAAGGGTTCACTGCTTCGATTCGGATTCAGAGATTCAGCCACCGAATCGGGCTGAATCTCTGCTGAATACAATCAGGGACCAAAGCTTTGCACAGACCTACCATCCATCCTGCAAGTTTGTGATCCCAGGTGAGTGAAGTAGGCACAAATGAGCAGGGCTTATTTCGCAGCAGAAAGTCTATTCACTGACAAGGAGCCATGCAGACTTGCCCTTAGTGACTGAAGAACCTGCTCTAAATATTTGGACTTTAGCCAATTGCCTGGGATGACCACTCTCATGGGTATAGAAGTCTGTCTGCAAGGGCTTGCCCATCAAGGGATTGCTTGCTGGGATCTGGCCTAGGCCTGCTGTTAATACTATATGTATTAAGCTTGCTGACAGTAAGGGTAATATCAGAAGTCTTTATTACCCATAAGGGAATGGGCTGACAGGGAATGCAATACTGAGAGCAAAGAGAATTCTAAGCTCCTTATTAGGTTTGTTGAGCTCTAGGTCCTGTCATTCCAACAAGCCCAGATCAGCTCCTGATGCATCAACAGGTCATAACACCATTCTGCTTAAAGATGGGAGGCTGAGAGGTGCCAAGTCTATGACTTCTCATGCTTTTCTTAGACTCTTGGAATGAAGCCCAAAAGCTTACACTATCTTAAGCCGGGTATGGACAAACAGGATGTGTAAACATGCTAGCTATTTTCACTAGATGTAGCTAAATCCTGAGAAAACTGATGAAAACATTCTATACAGAAGAAGCATGTAGCTGGTTCCAAGTCCAGTAACACATAGGAGAAATGGTATCCACACTAGTAATGAAGAACAAACCCAGGGAGATTCCTAAACCTACTGAATAGGAGTCTAAAATGTTGGGATTTGAATATCAAAGGGAACCATCTATACAGAACCTTCCTCAAGAGTACAAGGTAACAAGATCTGGATGAACAATGAAGCCAGTGACCCACTTGAAGAGGTCATTTGTTGTTCAACCTGTGTTCTCGTTAAATATGGCTTGTCCATATAAAACCATTGGGGATAGGGGAAGGGATAGAATAGGAAGAGACATATATGGATTTGTTGCTGTTTTTTAAAATTAGTATCAGGGAGCCAAGTAGGAAGTGACTAGAACAGATCTAGGTAACAGCTGTATAGTGAAGCAGGGAGATTGACAAGACACCCCCCACATACACATACTGAAGAAAAGAGAGGGACTGTATTTAGGCATAATTCTATTTTATTTTACATATTTTGATAATGTTCCCAGTTCAGTTTTAGAACAAATGACTCTTTTTATGACTACCATTATCATAAAACAGTAATGGAAGTGGCACATTCTTTGTACCAGTATTTTTTTCATTACTATTTACCACAAATTTACACTCAAGGGTAGATTCTGACCCTCTCATTCACACAGGATAGTTCCTTATTCCATGAACACTATACTAAATTCTACTTGGAAACAATAGGATTTCTGACTGAGTAAAGCATCAGTGTAAATTAGGGTAGTAAACTCTGGCCCTATGATGCTTGCAAAGAAGAGAGGTTCTAACATTCTTAATTATGAGTATTCTCAGCTCATTTGTAAAGAACCAAATATAAATAGGATGCTTCTCAAACTATCACCCAATAATTCAAAACCAAATTAGCAATGATCAGTGGTGAAAGAAAATTACCATAAATTAGGAGTAAATGAATGAAAGGGAACCTTTCCTGAGTTTGCATTTTTAAAGACAAGCAATACCAACAATCCCCATGGGACGCATCCACACATGCAAGCACTTGCACTTGCAGCAGCTCAAATAGAAGCAGTGCAAATTTGAGCCAGGACTTTTTGCCTCAGCTCACGTGCCTGGACCTGCACTTTGGTGTGGGGCAAATTGGGCCACTTGGGGCAAAATAACCCTACCTGGCTCCTCCTGAATCTGTGCTGCCCCCAGCAGTATAAAAAGCTTCCCTGTCCTGGCCCCATCAGCACAAAAAGCTGCCCTGTCAAGTAGCTCAGGGCTACTCATTCTCAGGAGCTTCTGGGGCCCAGCCAATTGGTACCTGGGGACACTACCCCTTGTGCCAGCTGGACTCCTGAAGCAGCCCAGGGCTTCTTCAGCACCTTTTACCCACTGCAGCAGTCTGGCAATAGGGGCTGCTGCCTGGCTGTGACCCGCTGCTCACCCGCCAGACCTGGATGGGGACTGCACAGCCAGTAGAGGCATCTGCCCCTCTGGACCAGCTGCAGAGTTGGCCTTTGTGCGGCACTACAGCCACGTGTGCCCCCTGCCCAGCCGTCTGGGCAGTTATCACCTGCAAGATGTTCCCAGTGTGGTGGCCTGCTTTGAACTGTCAAAGCATGTCCTCCTGGCCCCAGCTGCCCAGGAGGTCAGCCACCTCCAACTGGGTCCAAGGTGCCAGCTCTGAGCAGGCAGGGTCCTGCCACTTGCCTCCCTAGCAGGAATTCTGGTGTTCTCTATTTGAAAACTGAAAAACCCCTGATAAAAAAAATCCCAAAGTCACTCTGTAAAATACCCCAAAATCAATGTTCCTCCACAATTAAAACAAAAGATTGTTATATATATATATAGAGAGAGAGAGAGAGACAACAATCAGTTTGACAATGTTTTATTGTTATATCTCCAGTATTAAAGCAATTTGGAAGCCTATCAGTGTCTCTATTGTCATAATAAAATGAATTCTAAATACCTATATGTTTTGCTGTTTGCCTTTGCTTTTCTTACCATAGAGCAGTTAGAGCTCCCTGTGACCCCTTCACTAACCAGGATGTGGGGACAGCTGCCCCTGCAGCCACAGCTCCTGCCAGCAGGTCTCATCCTGTCTGGCAGTTGGCCATGCAGGGTGTATGTATGTGGGGGGCCGTGGGGTGTGTGCGTAGGTGTGGGTGGCTTGTGGAGGGACTGGGGGGGGCTACTCAGGAAGGGTGGGTCCCCTGCCCCCTGCAGAGTGCAGCCCCCTGCACAGCTCATGGATTGCCCCCCACAGGGACCACCCCCCTCCTGCCAGGACCACATGCCCCACCCCACTTGCTCCTCCAGCCTCCTGGATTGTTGCCCCACCTGGCCCCATTCTCAAAGGGCTTTGAGATGCTGCAAGATGCATGTGTGTGCTCATGTGGATGAGCCCATGATATCTATTAATGCCCATGGTTCATCATCCAGCATCACTGTTTGTGCAAGGAGTACCATTCGTTTATGGTGATCCATAAAAGCCAGTAAAGTTTGCTTGAAAACTATAGCTAACTTTTGAAAGAGGATATATTTTCAGGCAGGGGATAGAGAGGGTGTCAAACAATTAATGGACAAGAAAATAGGACCCTACTTCAGGAAGCATTTGTTGCACATAAGCTTTTCAAAGCATTTGCCAATTCCCTAAACTCTTCTACTTGTTGCTAGCAGGATTGCCAACAAACCTGTAATAAATTGGGTTTTCATTTTTTTTAACACAAGGATTTTCTTACAAGAGAGGCCTTATTTTTAAAAGATGTACAGCTCAGCTCATCTTCTAATGACACAATATACACTGTGTAACACATGGCAATGTCTAACCAAAGCATTTATCCTACCAATTTTTTTAAACCCTCTTCATTTTGCATACTACAGACAACTTCTTATTCAATATTATGGCAGCTTGAATCCTTGTCTTTAGGGAATAACTGGAAGACATTTTAGCATCTAATTTTTCAACTACCTCATTAGGGTGATGAAAAGCTCATGATGAAGGGGCAGTGCCACGCTCGAAGAGCGAGGGGTTCCTGTTGTCTTGAATTATTAACTAGCCAATATTCAGTGGACTGTTACTGTCTGCCTGCTACAGCAGGTGGTACCACATTGCCTTTCACTTGGAAAGCATCTGCTTGCTCTGAGCCTCCCCAGAGCTTGCTACAGTCATTTGTTCGATTTAAGACAGACACTGTCATTATTCTGTGCAGCACTTCACAGAAATATTTCCTACTAAATGCTTGAACCATCTGAGCAGCACCAGGCAGGCTGCAGGCTTCATTAATAATGCATCCATGCTTATCAATAGATTTAGACAACTGGTATTTAGAAGCTTCTTCAGAAGGAGTGGGGTTTTTTTCACACCAGTTAGCTTCATTCTGTCAGTTCCTTGATGTAGACATTACATCCAACTGAGTTCTGAAAGCCAGAGGTGCTAAAATTGCATTTGAGCTCTCCCTTGCTTTGGAGCACTGTTTGACTGATGTAACTCTTAAGATCATCCCCTCTGTTGCTCTCTTCTTCTGTGGGCTTTTTTTTTTTTTTATGTTTAAGCTATAATGGAACTGTGCACTTGTCACAGTTATCTTGCTTTAAAGTTCATGGCAGCTTTGGCTTCCCATTACAAACAATTCAAGCTTCCACTAACTCTTTTCTAGATTCAATTCTTGAATAAAAATACTATCTAAATAATAATAAATATTATTAACATAATGGTCACCAGAAACCTTTCCACCAAACCACTCTGGATGCAACTGACTTGCACCTGGGCAATAAAAAAAGAGTGTAAGGAAGAGTAACTACTGCTGCCCTGTTCAAGTACAAGCACACAAATAAAGGAGCAATCAGGTTTAATAAGGGAACTGAAAGAGACAGGGACAAAGATATTGCCTACAACTGTCATCTGTTTAAAAAAAAAAAAAAAAAGGAAAATGTTCCTTGGATATAGGTGTCCAATGTGTGCTCATATTGCTCAGTTTATTGGGCAAACTGAGGCTAGGCCTCTTTTGTTCCTGCTTGAATTTACCTCTTTGCAATAGGTTTCCTGACCTTTACTCATCTCTTGGTAGAAGTCCTATCTTTCACATTGGAGTTGCCAGCCTTGATAGCCTGCTGGGAACTTGCTTGGGATACCAGGTCAGAGCATTCCCCAGTTGATGGCCTTCACATCTCTCCTACCATAAAGAAAAGAATGAAGTAGGGTTACTTCTAAAATGACCTAAGGAAGTTGTAGCTCCTTTCTTTTAAGGCATATATTATCACTTCTTATTATCTGAATGTGTGAAAATTGAACTCATAAGCTGCTCTCCCACTTGTTAAAAAAAAAAAAAGGCAAACAGAATTTCCTACCAAAGCCTTATCATGGCTCATTTTCATTTTTACTGACTTATGAACTCAGGGACCATGAACAAAATTTTCCTTTTCCCTTTTGACTGCTACTTTCTCTGCACTCTACCAGCCAGCTGCTTTATGCTTATCTGTGGTTTTCCTCAGATATCAGAGGCATCATGCATCTGGTGGGATACTTTAGAAGCCTCAGTTTGCTCTCTCTCCTGAAGGTTGACTCATAGCCACTTTAAGCTGTACCTCATCTGTGCTCAAGCACAGCCTACTGTAGCAGTGGAGCAGCATCCCAGTTTCAGGCCAAACTAACAGAAAGTTAATCTACTACTATGATACAATGCTCTTTCTCCAATGGATTGTCACTACGCACTTGCTGGTCTGTAACTTAGCCTCTGAATGATACAGCATCTCAGATCCTAGAGATATTTACTCAGGGATCAGCTTAGAGCTGTATTCAACTTCCTCCCACCCCTCTACCATCTTTGGGTTCCCATCTCTGGAGACCCTCATATCCCTTCCAGCTAGTTAAGAACCAGTCTAGCTACCAATGTACTCATCTGCCAGTCTGTCTACTGGAGTTCACATTTTTGCCCACATTCTTAGATCACAGAAACATAGCAGAGGCCTCCTGGGTCATCAAGTCCAGTCCCCCACATTCACAGACAATCATTTAGCCAAAGAATCTCTCAGATCACCACTTTAAACTCTCACACACAACTACAAGGAACAATACCTCAAATACTAAGAACACTCTACAATAGTAATTCTCAATAGTAATTCTCAGGGTGTCAGTGTCCCCTGGGTGCCATAAGCTCTGTTGAAGGGTGCTGCAGGAAAAGTGAGAAGATAAGCAGATAAGTATAGGCTAAAGTTCCAGGTGTTAGAAGAAAAGCACATAAGGGCAGGCACAGTGTCTCCCTGCCTGGCCCCCACCCCTCATTGCATGATCCCTCTGGTTTTGGGGTCTGACTCAATTCACAGATGGCATTGAATGGGTGCCTGGAGTCTAAAAAAGTTGAAAATCACTGCTGTATAGCACACCATAATAAAAAACAGGGGAGGCAAGGGTACTGCTAATGTGCTACAACTGCAGTCACAAGGAACTATGTGGTTTATATATGATTACAAAATCCTAGGAGAAGGACTGTTTCACATTCCAGAGAAAAGCAAAAAAACCCCAAACCAAACCAACCCCCCTCCCCCCCCCCCAACCCATAGTCCATGCTAAAAATGAGCTAGGGAAAAATATTTCTTCTGATCACAAATCTGGTGATCAGTGGGCATATCTACATGTGCACTTTAATGTGCCTTAACCTGTTTTAATGTGCATTAAAACATCACTAAAAAAAGTGCTACTTAGCCTATTTTAATGCACACTAACTAAGGTGCATTGTGTCACTTAAAAACTACTCTTTAGTCAATGAACATTAAGACAGTCTAATGCGCATTTTCTTAGTACCTCACAATGGAGGTACTAGATTTAATGCACATTAACTAAAAGAACATTAATGCACATGTAGACATGCCCAGCATGACCCTGAGCATAAGAGCAAGAACCTCTGGCCAGGAACTCTAAGTTTTCTAAGTACCAGCAGAAGCAAGGGTTAGCCCCAGTGAAAAGCCTTCAGCTTAACCTGTGGCCAATGTACCAATGTTTCAGAAGAAGGCAGGAACACCCCTCCCCCCCAACCCCCCACCCAAAAAAACCCCAAACAACCCCTTCCCCAAAAAAACAAACAAACAAACAAACAAACCCCAAAACAGAAGACAGCTTCATTCATGAGGGGAAAGAAATTCCTTCCTATCCCCTATTAGTAATTAGCAGAATCCCTTAAGCATAGAATTATCAGACTCCTACTATACTAAAAGGAGGGTTACCTTTGTATCCCAAATGGGGATTGCCAATACGTGATTCCACATAAACACTAGCTGTTGAGCCAGAACTCCCCATTCTGGCAACACATCTCATAGGAACGTTTCAACCTAACAACCTAAATATCTAGTTTCATGACCCCAGCCTCTGCTCCATCTGCCAAGCTGACCTCCATTTGGTTTGCCAACTCCCCTTAAGTTACAATTTTTGTGCTTTTGCACCCCATGAAATCTTTTTTCTATAGACCTTTGGGGTATATTCTAATATAAGGAGAATAATTGTCTTAAATGTACTAGACTTCCTGCAGTCTGAATATATAAGCCAAAGGCTTTTGGCCATATTAAAATGGTGATAAAATAGACTCTAAAGGAAGCCTGGTTCAGGTTACAAGACTTCTCAAAGATGGTGAAATAGGTATCCCCTCCTTAAATGTGAGGGAACTTCGAAACTGGCATTTTGTGTTCTACCACTGCTTAGCTAGTTTTAATTTGTTGTTGGGACCCTGGTTCATCTGATACCCAAGGTCCAACTCACTTCTATCTCTTCCTTTCCAAATCAGAGAGTTTTACCTACCCTACTTCCAATCTCAGTCTTTAGTCTCTACCTTCACTGTACTCCTCAATATCTAGCCTCTGTTACCAGCAGCATATTCTACTACTTTGGGTCTTGATTTGGGGAAACTGGCCTGGATGGGACCACGGTGTAGCACACCTACTACATAGGGTGTATTTGGCCTTCTTATTTTCTACTCCTAACTCACACTGCTCAAACTACCCACAACTGACTATCTGGTTCATACTGCCCTCTTTCTTTATTAACCCCCAATATCACCAGTCATGGCTTCTATTAAGACCTAATTCTAGGATAATATTTCTTATTTAGCCATCAGAATACGGTAGCTCAAGAAATTGTGACTTCAAGTTTTCTGGGGTCTATTCTACTTTCTCCGAACATCTCCACAAATTGCTAATGGATTCTTCCTTCTGTCTCTGCAAAAAGAACACAGGTCATTTTTCTTCTTGTTTCACCTATCAACATTTGTTTGGCACTTTTACTCAGTTCTAGTATTACTCAGTAGTCCTATGCTGACACCATTATCACAGTCATAGGGAAAATTGTATTTAAGTCCATCTAATCCTTCCTGAACACATCCTTTTGGAGGCAGGTTCCCCAATTTTCTCTGTTCCCTTAGTGGAACCAATGATCTGGGTCTGCAGCTAGATCACGGGGCTTCAGCTCCCCTGTTACCACCTGTGCTAATCCTTCAGGTCCAAATATATTTGACACTGGTAAGCCTTACTTGTTCGGGGCCCTGTGACAACAGCTGATCAAAGGGCATGTCTACATGAGACACTAACTGTGCAGTAGCATGTCACAGCACAAACAGTGCTAATACACTACTGTGCAGTAGTATTAGGCTACTGCACAGTAGTGTCACTAAAAAGGGATGCACTGCTTCTACAGTGTAGTAACACCAGTTACTGTACTTTAAATTTAGTACTTGATTATACAAGTACTAAATTTAATGTGCAGTAACTATGGTACATTTATGAACATGGAGACTCACCCAAAGACAGTCAAAATTAGCTCCTTTGAAACACCATAGGCACATAACCCTTTGCTCTGCATGCTAAAATAATAAAGGCCTATATGCACTGTTACCTCCATCCCAGGGGTTGCTGTAGCTTCTGTGGCCAAGTACAGATGTTACACTTTTACCAGTATAAGTGATCAGAAACCAATCTATACCCATAACAGAATAGGAGTTCAGCACACACAGACTGGTTTAAAAATGGCAGAACCCAGTCTAAGATTTACTTCTCTCCCCGCCCAATCAAAGAGCAAATGTGTTCTGTTTGCTACTGACTAAACTATGCTGCTTACAGAAAACCATGTAACTTAGATAGACTCCACTTGGGCTTTTTGAATTTTTATACCTAGCCTGCGTGTCTCCAGGTCAGAGACACATCTCTGTGCTGTGATTGACAATTCATTCAAACCTGTTACCTTTCTTTTCTAGGCTTAGGATTCTTTAGTAATTAGTTTTCCCTTAGAGTTTAGTCTCAGAACAGAGAAGCGTAAACCCTGCTTGTCTGCTTGGAGCCATATTTTCTTAAATCTCTCTGATATTTTTTTCCCTGTTTGCTTCTCCTCTGACAACCTCTTTCATTATAAATTGGCGATCGCACAAGAAGATAACCAACAAGTAAATGAAGATGCACCTGAGATTTATAATAAAAATGCACATCATTTCCTCATTCTTCCAACACAGAAGCGTTACAACATCTTTCAAATAGTGATAAGGCTAACATACAAGTGATTTCAGATGAAAACACAAAGACAAGAATATAAAGTAATTTAGGGCCCAATCTGTCTCCAAGTCATGTCAATGCTACGTCAAGGATCATCCTGTAAAAGAGCTAAAAAATACTGCCTGTTGTAGTTTGGGTCCACTCAAACTCTTGCTAAAATCAACAGGAACATTCCCAGTGAATTCATTTCAAATGTCTCAGCAGTGGCAGCTCTGCTGATAATTGTTTTTACCAATGTCAACTTAATATAAAGGATAAGAGCCTGATCCTCAGTCTACTGAAGTCAGTGGAAAATTCTTTCAGTCTTAAGACAAGAAAGATATAGCCTTAATGAATGGAAATACCTTCAAATGAGTTTTATTTGAGTAAGGCTGTGACAGAGTGACTAAGGCCAAGACACAGCTGAAGTTATTTTAATATAGTAACAGTTTCCTTTTCAAATATCTGCCAAAAGTGGTACATGCAGTACTAGTTCACAGTGGCACATACCCTGTACAATATTATCCCTAAATGTTGTCTCCAGCAAAGCTGTTTTCACAAAAAAACAAACAAAAAAGTAACGGGGAAGGGGGACTACTACTGTTTTTAAGGAGAAAAAAGTTTATCCCATATGTTATACAGTATTAAGATTTCAGGCTATGAGGAAAAGGCAGGGGATTATTTTCATCATGACTTATCAGATGTCTTTGAGTTAAGTTATACAAAAAATGATAATTTCTTGACAATTTTTTAAGTGCATTTAGTGCTCTTGATAGTTTCAGGAATTACAGCCTTTGAGAAGTCTGACAGTCTACTACCAAGGAGGTACTGAATAGGCAAGGATGGTAGCATATGCTTCCTCATAATGTCCTAGTGGTATATATCAGCCATGCTTTGGAAGGGCCACCTGTAGCAGTGAAAAGACAATACAGCGTTCCCTGCCCATTCTGTCATTTTTGTCTCTGTGGGGAGTCTAAACCAGGTTCTGCTTAACAGTAACAGTTATGATCTGCACAACAATATACCATCAGCTATACTCCTCCATGTTTAACTGTGTTTTTCAATTGTGATTGGAAGAGTTAAGGGTCTTCTGTTGTTCTTGGGGGAAGGAAATGTGAGTTGATCAAAAGCCAGTGGGTAATTCAGGTAATAACTGATTGCATTCATACCAATTGCTTTTTTTCTATTTGAGATCTGTTTAATATTAATCAGACCCAGAAAATTTACCATTACCATTTGTAGGAGATCTCTGTTTAAATTAATACTTTCTTTTTTGTAAAGCCACTGTCTTCACTAACCAATTTATTTCCAACCTCAAGCTAGCCAGTGTGCCTGCATCTTTATGTATGTGGAAAAGTAAGTGTCTTGTTATGATGCTTAATATTCTTGTGAGCACACCTAATGCATAGGACTTTGAAAGTGTGGTCCTAAACTACCTTGACATTTTTAATACTATTAGAGTAGTTGGTTGAAGGATGAAGAGCAGACATGGAACACCCAGCTGCAGCTGGCCTTTCTTTATAGGTTTACGATAATATCAGGAGCATCACAACAAATCCATTTATTTTATAAATTATCTTTTAAAAAGCCCTTTGAAGTACTAATTTTATTGGGAGGTGATAGTGACATCAAAATCTATAAGAGCATCTCTATAATTCACAATTACTAGCTCCATGCTGTTTAGCTAAAACCGTGGGACCACTAAAAATGGGCAACATTTATAAAACATTTAGATGACATACATTGCTATAAAACAGTATTACTGAAAAATAATTAATAATCAATTAATATGGAGTTAATTTAAAATGGGATCAGTGCATGTTCAGGAAGTCAGTGTACTTGTACTCATTTATACTGAGGGAATGAAATTGTTCCTACTTCCCTACTATCTATTTAATTCACCCAGGAGATAAAGATTACTTAAGACCCCTGTATACTACTTACACCCAACCTTAGTGTGCATCTGTGGACAAAAAGACCAAACAGTAGAAAATGGTCTCAAAAGTGGTCCCTCAGGTTGGTGTGGAGGGAGACCAGAAAAGGGATATTTTTACAGATACAGATAGGGTTTTATTCTATGTTCCCTAAAGTGAAACAGTGGGTTTTTAATTGAAACCCACCATATCAATTTTTATGTCATGTTATGGTGAGGGGCCTAATCCTTTTTTTTTTTTTTTTTTTTTGATCGGAGCCGGAGACTGCCTGTGGCTGAGGAGGTGAGCTCCCGGTGGGCCGAGAAGCCGCTGAGGTGCAGGGAGCCTTGGTCCTTCGTTCCATGGCAGCAATGCCCCCTGGGGCCACTGAGGTGGGCTGCTAGCGGGCTGGGTGCTACCCCAGTTTGAAGGCATCACCCGGCCCAATCTAACTGTTCCCTGAGACTGCCCGGGGAGCAGTGCCTGGTGGGCTTCCAGTAAGCAGGCTCAGGGAAGAGTTGGATTGGGTTAGGTGCTGCCTCCAACCTGGGGCAGCACCTGGCCCACTAGCAGCCTCCCCAGCTGGTCCTGGGGAGGCGCTGCTGCCATGGAGGGAAACACCTCAGCCTCCTGCAGCTCACGGGCTGCTTGGCCCACCAGCAGCTCGCCCCCTGGCCATGAAAGAGGCAGGCAGACTCTGCCAAAAAAAAAAAAAAATCTGGCCCCTTGCCACTTCTGTCTTCAGCAGGCTGCTGGGGCCCCCTGAGAATGGGCCGGAGCAGTGCAAGAAGGTGGCAGGAGGGTGGCTGGGTTTGCTGGCAGCTGGAGAAGGCAGTGGGGATGGTGTACATGGTGCTGGAAGCCCAGGTAGGCTCAGGGAAGCATTGGATTGGGTGCCTCCAAGCTAGAGCAGCACCCAGCTAGTTAGCAGCCTGCCTGGGCTCCCAGCACCCCGTGCACCATCCCTGCTGCCTTCTCTCACCACCAGCAAACCCAGCTACTCTCCTGCTACCTTCCCACGCTGTCCTAGGGGCAAGCCAGCCCATTCCTAGGTGGCTCCAGGCATTCTGCCAGCTGCAGGAGCCTGCTGAAGGCAGAAGCAGAGAAGAGCCCAATCCTTATTTCCTGGGGAGCCTGCCCACCTCTCCCATGGCTGTGGGATGAGCTGACAGCTGCATATCCAACATTGCAAACTAAACTACATTGGTATATAGTTTGGTTTGCAATGATGTAAACTGATTTAAACCCCCCCAAACCCTTGCATGTCTATGACATGATGCCATTAAGCCAGACAAAGTGACATTTTCATCACGTGTACATGGTAATGGCATCACATGTACAAGTGCCCCCAATGTCCAAGAAAAAACAATCAGAAGTGATGGACAAGAGGCCACATGTGGTTGGGGACTGTTTGTTCATGTATACACATGGGCACATGCATGCTACAACTTCATGCTCTGGCCTGGTCTTGGAGAATGCCACTGTAACAGACTGCCCTTTTAGGGTTGGGTCTCCAGGCACCCGCCTGTTGAGGACTAAACCTCTGCCTCGCTTGGCTGCCACACCTTGTTGGAAATAAATATGATTGCTGTTTCTAAGGCGGGAGGCTGCCCATTGCTCTCCCTCCTGATGCCAAGGGCCTTGATATACGTTCCAGCCTCCCCTTACATGTGGCCCATGTCTCGCTGATAGTGATTCTAACATCTGGTCTTTCTATATTGTCACATCCAGTATTTCCCTATTCATAATTCAGTAATTTTGCCCCTCATTAGGGCCACTCATTTTTACCGCCCTCAACTGGGCCAGTTACATACTGGCCACTTCACTGGGCCACTCTACACATTTGACCCCTCACTAGGGCCATACTCAGCCCCTCCCTGGGCTGCTTCACTATCACTCAGCCCCTCACTGGGCCTTCTGCCCCCTTCCTAGGGCCACACTCTCTCTGCCCCCTCGCTGGGGCCACTGGGGTCTTCCACCCTGTGGGCTTAGTTGGCTGCCGCCATGCTTGGCCCCCTCAGGCAGCCCCGATGCTGTGCTTTCCTGGCCCACTCTCCTCTGGTATTGTAACCTGCCTGTAGGCGGGGGCTGAGGTTTTCAGGCATCCCTCCTTGCTTTTCACCAGGGAGGTAACTGGCCTGGCATTTCTTGGGGACTCCCCTGCCACAGGGAGTCCCACCAGGCCACCCTTCCCTAGCGGGGTGCAGTTGTAGGTCATATCAGGACCAGGAGCCTCCAAACCATCCCCATAGCTCCTGCCCTTACCTCCAAGATGTTCCAGGAGCAGCTTGTCCTTGCCTGCTCAGATCAGACTGCTGCTTTTCTCTCTGAGGGGCTGGGTTAAAATGGAGGCAGTTCCACCCTTTCAGCCAATCCCAGGGTCTTGCCATGGTCATGTGCTAGCCTTGATGAGGCTAGCACCCACCCTCCAGCTGCTCCACTGCCAACTTGAAACGTTAAAGTGGCAGGCACAGCAGGTGCCCTACCACAGCCACCTTTCAAACCCACCCATGCTTCATCAGTCCAGAACTCAATTATTTTATCTGGCTAAAATTATTATATCATAAGGAAGCTCTGCTTTACTCTGCTTGTGTTCCAGTGGTGATACCATCCTAATGTTTTACAATTTTTTTCACACTTATGTTTCATACACAGTTAAGAAAAAAGATTCAGTAAAATAAAACTGTTTTAGTAATTTTTAAAGAGATTTTTAAATGGCATACACTTTATCAAGGTTGATGAAAATGACACCAGTGTCAGAGGGCAACAGGTTGCTAATAAATACCATAGTTTAGGAAAGTACTATTCTTGTCATGGAAAAAATATATTCTGCAAAAAATAATACTAGTGTAATTCATTTTTGAAAGCTATGGAGACTTCTTCAATGAGAAATGTAGTTATTAAACGTAAAAGTACACAATGTGTTGTAATGAAATGTTTGTGCTACACACTTCATTAAATGTTTTGTGAGCCATCTGGGAAATTCCATTTCTCCCACACCAAGAAACATGTTAATACATGGTTGTATCACTAGAGGGAGTGCATAGAGCTACACTGAAAAAAGAAAATGTACTGCCTAGTGACTTAAGCCTTGAAATGAAAACAAATATGGGCAAGACTCACTGATGGGAGAAGAATTTTTATTTATTCTTTTAGTAAAAGAGGTGTGGTTCGCAGGATTTGATTTACACCTCCTCACTTAATACTACCAGAAAGAAGTTAAGATGGAACCTTTCACGTTCCTTTTGAATGACATGGTTGGAAAAAGCTGACAACTCTGTGTACAACACATGTCTCTTGGAAGAAAACGTGCTGTCATATGATGTGGTGAAAATCTTAAAAATGCAGAGAGCACAGCAGGGAGTCTTCCAGAAGAATTCAAAGAACTGATAGGTTTGGGATGTGTTGACTGTTTGATTTACACTATTTAAAGGTAGAAAAATATAGAAAAATAACCACCCCCAGAGGAATTTCACATGAACTCCAAGAAGAGTTGAGGAGTGGGGGAGGGGATGAACTGTGGATGTGTAACTGAAAAGAAATACCCACAATATTTTCACGAACCTTTCATGAGTGATTCATCTGAGTTAAAAAAAAGGCTTTTGTCTTAATAGTAGGGGCAGTATCTTAAAATGATATCATTTACAGTGCATGTTTTACAATTTTAGATCACTATAATCCATTCACTGTCAGATGTGCAGCTCGCTGAAAAAGCCACATTAAAAACAAAAGAATTGATGCAGAAGTCACTGCATCTCATTTCACAAAAAGAGGGCCAGAGAGCAGTTAAAAGTACTGCCTCTTCTTAAGAAGAATTTACTACCATGCTGTAGGCTGTATACCCAGTAGTGTGTGTATATAAGGAAAACTGGAACATATTGCTGAAGAAAATTACAGAAATAATACCTTATATGGAACACAAGGAGCTCTCATTTTGCACAAAATATTTATCATGTACCGTTGCCTATTAACTGTAATGTTTCCTGCAACTAGAATTTCAATGAGGTGATTTGAATAGCGCCATATAAAATAAAGACTGGCTTTTAAAAAATAATTTAATTACATTTTATTGTCAAAGAATTTCATTAGTTTCTTAAAGTAATCCCAATAATATATCATTATCTCAAGGCAAATCCTCAGGACCTAACTCATGTTTTACTCTTTCCTCACTCAAGCAAACTATCAACAGAGTTTGCTCAAGCTGTGTTTGCAGCATGATTATGTTTCTGGAATAAACATTTAGAAGGGACCTACCATACCCTGCAGGCAACAAGGGCAGAAAATAACATGACCAGGATGTGGGGCACCTGAGAAAGCCATCAGCTTTGGAAGCTGTGGAAGTACATTTCCAGTGAAGTCGTACAGCCAAGGAGCTAGAGACTCTACAGGGTGGTTTCTGCATATCTCACAGGGAGGCTGGGCCTGAAACCTATTGCTGAGGAGGTGAATAGAGAGATGCAGCCCTATGCCTCCTTAGTGGAATGACTGGGAACAGATCTCCGCGGACATATTCTCAGATTTCCCCTACCTCAGCCTCTCTCCACCATGAGAGAAGGCACATGACCTCTAAATAAGATCCTTGACAGGCCAGATTCTGAGGTCCCTACCCCACTTTTATCAATCTTTTCTCAGGCCAACCCTACTGTATGGAGGAACTCAAAATTCTGCTGTTAATGAAACAATTGACAAGCCATAGGAAAGAAGGAAAAGATAGGTTAGAGGAGCAAACTGCTACCAAGCAATAATGGAGGAAAATACCAAGAGACCTGATTCTTCTTTTGCTTACAGCAGCTTCCTCTGGTAAAAGGGAGAAGATTGAACTCATTGATTTGATAAGACAAAAGGAAATGGCTCTGTGGGAGTAAGGGAAAATGAATCCGGCCCTCAGCAAATTATATTCTTCATATAGCACCATGACTTTCCTCCACAATGACATTTAACAGGTATTACTGAATTTACCTGCAGGTACAACCTTTAATTTCAGAAATGCTACCACTGAAGATAACTGGGTCTTCAAGTTCATTACAGGAGCCCAATCCAGGTCTTAGTCAAGTCAATGGGAATGTTGTTATTGAATACAATGGAAATAGGAATGGGTTCTGTGTCATCAGTGTTACATTCCTATGTTGTCACGTACAGCAAATCACATGCTTTGTTATGTCTAGTAAGTGCAAGCTTCACATTTTAGAAATGACACATTCTACTGAGAAATAAGAACGGTCTCCTGAGAACATATAAACAATGCAGAAATGCAGCATTTGAAAAGGATCCTTTTTTTCCCCCAACTCATTTGAAATGGCAGCTCAAAGTTTTAGGCACAAAACTTTATGAACCATTAGTAACACTTTTCCGAATCCAAAGGTCAGCTTGAAAACAATGAATCCTACCACAGAATCCGACTATTTTCTGATCCTAACACCTACAAGCTGTGAAAGCAAGACTCTATATGTGCATGTTTAATAGACCAAGGTCCTGATTCTGCAATGAGATGCACATAGCATCTTTGCCTCCATGCGGAATTGTACTGACTCCTGTACAGATCTGCACAGATGTCAACTCTGGTTTTAGGCATGTCATTGTATGGTACAGTCTTTTACTATACAAAAATTGCCAGTCCCTATAGCTCCTATAATGCTCATCATTATAATGGATGTTTTTTTTCCCTTGGGCAACACATCTTCTCTATCTATATCTGGTTTCCATAAGAGCATACTGTGATTATTTCACTAGTATAGAGATATGCTGCTGAAATAATGAACCTGGGAGATGTTCCAAGATAAATAAAGAATCACAGGTATGCCTTGCAGGTGGATTAAAACCAGTAAAGTCCTGAAGAAGTTCTTGAACCAGAGCTCACAGATTTTTAATGCTGCAGCACATATGCACAATCTTCACCACAGGCAGAACCATTGGAAATGCTGGAAGCTATCGAACACTGGAAGTTTTCAACATGGAACAGGACAGATATTTAGCAGAAGTCTTTCCATACTTACCATGCATAAAGAGAAATCAGTTTTTAATAGCCTCCAGACACACATCTCCACCTGTGAGACTAAATAATTTAATGTTAGAGTAATGGACTGTAATACTAAGTTCTAATAATTCAAACTGTAATCAAATTATAGCTTTGCAGGCATATATATCATGGCAAATACATGACATACTATAGGAAAAGCTATGTTTGAAGAATGTTAAGGTTACAAGGTTAAATGAACAAAAGGTAAAATAACTTACTTAAAAGCAAGGAAGTGCCAGATTTAAGGTCACCTATCACTTCAGCCCTTTGTGCCTGTGCTTTGTGATAAACTCTTTAACTGGATGATCACATACCGTTTTTTTTACAGGAATCCTGTCTCACCAAATGGTCAGCTGTTCAACATTTTTATTTATTTATTTTCAATCCTCTCATCAATGCCTGGTATGAGGCAGCTGGCTTTTACTGTGCTGCCTTTTACTGCTCAGATCTGATGAAGAAAGCCTTACATTTGAAAACTTGTCTAATTCTATCCCAGCTATAAAGTTGGTCCAATACAAGGTATCACCCTGAGAAATCCTTGCCTCTCACAAATATTATTGAATTTATTTTCTCACTACTTCTCTAAGAAGTGGTATTATCACCCCCATTTTAAAGATGGAGAATATGGGTAAGAAGAGAATGAAGCCAAAAGTAATGAGAATTTGCTCAGAATCACATAGTAACTGTGGCAGAGGCAGGTATAAGATCCAGTTCCTTAGTGTGACATTAGATATAACCTTACCCATGAGACCATCCCCCATCCTCTATCATTCTGCAATCTTGTGCCTTATTCATTACATGCAGTCCAACTTCTGCAACAAAGAGAGGCAACAGTCCCACATGCAACAGCCCTCCCCCAGAGTGCGTCTATTTTGGCACAGCCTCTTAGTTCCAGAAATTTACTTCTCCAGTGGACATTTTTTAAAACAAAGGATGAAGAAAAGGGAGAATGACCAAGGTTTGCCATTTAGAAATGGTCCATCTCAAGTGTCTATTCAGGACAGGAGCTGGGAAAGCCTCAATCAGATGAAGAGCTTGTACCTTCAGCAATCCTTTGAAGCTTCAATTTAACACCTGATACTTCTTTCAAAAGTACATTGGAAAAGAAATATTTTGTAAAGCTTTGTTATTCTGAAGAGATGGTGAGAATCTGTTTATTCATCTTTAGCCAAATCTTCACATGCGAACACCCCTTAGAGTTTGGATCTGGATCTTACTACGGTAGGGCTACCTTTAAGAGCAGTAGGCTGCAGTAATGCACCTGGATCTGAAAGTGGGCTGACAATTATGACCCAGCCACCATTGCTGCTTCCCCTGGTGTTGCACTGCTGCCAACATACTTGTGACAAGGCTGTCATTGAATACCATATATTTCCCATCCCCCTCCCCACATTGCTGCCATCCTGGCTTGCGGGAGTTATGGCATTACTTAACGCTCCCTGTATTATGAAGTCCCAGTTGTATTTCCAGAGCAAGACTATATTCATGTTCTCACATATAACATGGTGATGTGCACCTGCAGTGGATTGTCTTTTTGAGTTATTTCAGAGGGAACTTATTTGTTGGCTTAATTTATTGCAATATTGATTAAAATTCTTACATGGCACATGAGTGCATCACATTATATGTGATAGTACAGACTTCGGTCAAGAAATAGGCAGCTACATCCCACACAGCAGTTAAATAACAGATTACATTTAGAGATGTAATTTACCCATTTTGCACAGATATGAAAATGAGTCAAGTGTGTATCTTGTTCTGACTCAGCTGTTGAAGAGGCTTCCCTGAGCACTTAGTATAAGCAAAATGCAATATGAGAATATTCTTCTCCTTTGGCTATCTTCATCCACACTGCAGCTATTATTATGGCTGCAACATAGCATACACATACCCAAACTAACTTTAAACTAGGTTATTTGGGTACTTTTATGACCTGCACTGAGTTCTGTGGTACCATAGTTTGGTTGTACCAGGACCTGTGCTAACAAGTTTGAACTTAGCTCAAACATATCTACATGAGCAAAACATCACTGCTCTTGTGTAAGATAGACCTATCCTGGACATATTATGCATTCCTGGCATTCTTGAAGTTGCATCCTTTTAGATCTATTCATACCAGAGACCATAATTCAGAGAGACTTAAAGGGATAAAGCCACAGAAAACACGAGGCAGCAGAATATAAACTTGTTGGCAATGTAACATTATAGCATCATTCACTATTATGTAGAAAAAGGTGGACCAAGGAAAATTATCTTGGCAAAGCATTAAAGACCTTGGGAAAACCAAAGTAATCACAGCAACATGAGACGCAACTGAATGCCTTGGGAAAGCCACAAGATGGAAGAAAAATACACCTAGTGAATCATAATTTAGGCATCAACGAATATGGGCTGCCAAATTATATATCTATGTACTGCCTAATGTCAAAAGTCTAGTATAAGAATAGACCTTACGTTTGTTTCTTTCAAAATGAAAAAAAATCCCTGCCGGGAGTTATAACGGACACAATTCTGTAAAGCTGTGAAAACTGATCTAGTAGTGTTTGACTATTTCCAAACATTTATTTGGAAGTCTAAACTGAACTATAAAAACAACTGTACACACCCGTAGTTTTAAATGTATTGGTATTATTTGGAAAGGAGCCTCTTACCTCCTTTGAGGATCTGTGATGATGCAAATAACCTTGAAACAAAGGCAAATTCAAGGTAATTTGCATCATCACAGATCCTCACAGGAGGTGAGAGGCTCCATACCAGCTATGAACTGACTGCCCAGAGGAGTTTTCCCATCTATTGACTCCTCTGTGAAATCCTATGAAATATGAACTTTCATTTCTACCCAGGAGTACTTTTACAATCTTTTCTCCAATGCCTGATGAAGGGTGTTTGTGCCTGAAAGTTTGCAATTAAAGATGTTTTTATGCAAAAATCTTGTTGGTCCAAAAAAATGATATCATCTTTACTATGAGTCCCAATTGCCTTTTCCTCTAGACCAATATGGCTACAGCCTGAATACCTAGACAATACCAGACAAGGTTCCTTGGGTGAATCTGATATCTTCTATTAGACCAACCCAAATGGTTGAAGAATAGTTATTAAGCAAGCTTCTTTACTTTTCATTCCATCCAGGAAGAGCACACACTAACTGTTGAAACTTCCTTAGCCTGATGAAGGGTTTTTTAACCCAAAAGCTTGCTTAATAACTATTCTCCAACCATTTGGGTTGGTCTAATAAAAGATATCAGATTCACCCAAGGAACCTTGTCTGCCTATGTCCTTAGTCCTTAGACCAACACAGCTACAACCTACACCCCTGAGACAATACCAGAGGCATTCTGGCTGAAGGGACAAAAGGGAATCAGAGACACTTCTGTCTGGTATTAGGAAATCTTGTGTTCAAATGAATGAAGCAGAGAATCAGCCAGCTGAAGGAAATCTCTATTATTATTTTCTTAATTATGCTTCATCTGTCCTTGTTTGTTTTAAAATTAGGGGGAAAAAATCTAGTCACTCCAACAACAATTAAAGGTGTAGTCAATAAAAATATCACCAAACATGACAATGTGATAAGACAAGTTCACTTAGATTTCTAGCCAGCCAGCATAGTAGCAAATCCCCCATTTCCTCCTCCTTCACCTTCATTTCTTCCCTAACATTCTTTTCTTTTCCTTTGATGTATGATTTAGGGCAGTGGGGCCAACCTTTTTGCAAGATGTACCACAAATCAGCACTTCTTGAGTGCCACTCCAATCTACTTTCCCTGCCCCATCTGCTGTTTGCTCTCTCCTCTCTGTTACGTTTGTGTATTAAACAATGAAGATTTATTTTTTAATGCATGGGCCTGTTACCAGGCAGGGAAACTTTGCAGTCAATAAGGTGTAGCATAAAGGGTAATTTTATTATATTTTTATAGCTAATACAAATATAAAGTACTATGAAGACCTTTTACTATAATATAATTAAATTAACAAATAAGTTCTTACCACTTTAAGAAATAACAAATATGACATCAGCAGTTGATTAGTCCATGAGGTTTTATTTGGAGTTCTCAGCTTTTATGTTTAGATTTTTGTGCAAGGTAGATTTTGGCTTGAGGACTAAGGTTTGAGGATTAAAATCTGAGGGTTGAGGTCCAGGGATTAGAGCTAGCTGCCTGTTGAATCAAAGCTACTTCCCAGTTGTATACCCATCTTGCTTATATAACTTTATTTCTTATTTTAATACATACACATTCCTATGGTCATTCATTTATGTTACACATTTCTATAGCAACAGCTATTTTTTTATGGTTCACCCTGACTTGGAGGGTCCCTTATCTGCCCAAGACAATATTAGGTTTTTCTGTTCCTAACCAATTTTTAGTATTTGTTGTTTTTCTTTTCTTGACCAATGTTTTAGTATTCTTAATTCATCCTAACTTAGCAGAAACTACATTTCATGTAAACAACTCCTATTGCCGGGCGAGAGTCAAGCTACTTCTGTCAAGAGGCCTGCACTTAGGTCAAAGGCCTTTATTCTAGTCTAACATCTCTGCTCTGTGCTCCTTGCCTGACATGCTGTTCTGTTTCCTGCCCTAAATGCTCCTGTGCTATCACTATGCACACCCCAATCTGTTGTGGGCCATACAGAGAGGCTGCATATGCCACTTGTGCTGCAGGCTGGCCATTGCTGATCTAGGGTAAGGGCCATCAACCTTTCACTAGCAGTGGACTGACATTGTCAACCCCACTGGTGGGCCAAATAAAATCTCTTTGCAGGTAAACTCTGGCCCATGGGCTGTAGGTTGTTGACCTCTGATTTAGGGAATTAATATGAATGAATTCAATGAACTCAAGAGTTGAGGAACAAACCCAAGTATAACCCGTAACTTTGCTTAGAGTAAAAAGTAAAAAAAAAATCATAACTTTTTCTTTGAATGTTACCAAGGGGAAAAATCTTCAGTAATGGGGCTAGGTCTATTGTTTCATGAAATCCACATCAAACTGTGCTTATAAATTGTTCCAGTGAAAATCAAAATGTTGAGTTTCCATGAAACCTTAGAACTTTTCGTGGTATTTCCATCACTACTGCTGTTATTTTAAAAGTGTTTGCCTTGACATCCCTGCTGTTGGTGCCTCCACACACTGTCAGGCAATAGGGCACATTCTGGGCTTTCACATGCTAAAATGTGAAAAATCAATTTAATCCCCAGAAGACAGAACCATTAGTGTCAAAGGTGACTAAACACTAGGAGTTATTCTATTGTACCAAAAAGGATACCTTTCTTCATCTCTTTCGCTTGCCCTCCCTCTTTCTGTCATATGCAAACACACACATACACACACACACCAAAACAAAGAGGAAAATGAATTCGGTTCAGGATTATAATCTGCACAGTGTCACTTCTTTGAGGTTCAGTGTGCTTCTTGACATAAATGTTCTCATTCACTGGCAAATTAAGGGTTTCCCTCCAAAGTTTCCACATACTATGATAACATTATTAATTTTAATTATGAATGTCCTATGTCTTGCCTAATCAGTCTCTCTGTTGCTCTGGAGCTCCTACCTGGAGAACAATTGTTCATTAACTTAAAGATGATAAAAAAACTAGGTCAGTTCATAATCTTACTGATATTTGAAAATTGTCCTAAAGTAGGAATCTAAGCACAGACAAATAGATATTATTTTAGAGATGGAAAATTGGAGGCCTAACCATGCAATACCTTAGCAAAAGTATGACTGAAGTCTGTGACAGATTTTTGCATAACTGAATAAGTTCTGAAAGACTATTCAGTCCAATACAATACTATCAAAATTTATATATTTAATTTCTAAGGCACTATGCAGAGTCACCTTGGAACTTGAAAACGGGGGGTCAGTAAAAAGAGTCCTTAAAAATAAAGTGAACTAATATGACAGTCAGAGAAGATTGTCCTTCAATTAAAAAATCTAGCAAAATGACATAACTGATAGAAGAATATTCCCTTTAACAACTCTGTGATTCTAGTAACACTGATTTAGAATATTTTTTGACAATCTTTTCTCCATCAAAAAATACCAATTAGTTAAAATGAAAAAAAAATTGCAAAAATGTACCTGTTTCAAAGAAACTTTTTCAAGTCCATAATGGAATTTCTGAGCAAAAGAAGAAAGAGTGAGCCCTGCTAAAATAAGCAAGAGTCTGGAAATTAGAGAAAATATGGGAAACCTAATTTTGGGTTCCTCGTGTACCTGAGTTAAATTAGACATGAACTTTGGTTTTCCATATTTCAGATGAATGATCTAACAATAAACTGTAGGTTGTTCTGGGCTGGGAATCTCTTTTTCTCTCTTTCATGAAAAAGATTGAAAGGTCTTACTTTTGTTTTTATTAGGATAGAACCAAATGTTGCAATGTTGATTATGTATATCTATATCTAGTTATATAGATATATCTATGGATCTATAGATACAGGTATAGATATAATCTATCTATCTATAGATAGATATATCTATATCTATCGATCTATAGCATAGATTGATAGATAGATATAGATATATCTATATATAAATTGTGTGTGTGTGTGTGTGTGTGTGTGTGTGTGTGTGTGTGTGTGTGTGTGTAAGTGTAAGTGTAAGTGTAAGAAATCTTTATTCTTCAGACTGCCCAAGGTTCAAGGTCCTACCAAACATAAGAATTCTTCAGTGTGATACACCTGGGCAAAAAGGCCTTTCCCTCTTTGATGTATTATTCCTCAGATGCCTCTCTCAAAAAAAAGAACAAAAAAATTTTATTTTTGGAACTATACAAAACTATAGTCAAATGTCTAAGGGCATTAAATATGTCTATTGCTGCTGCATAGTGTGAGATAATGTACAATGTGTGATGTTGCCTGCAGCAGTTTACTTGCTTATTGTTGCCCATGGAAGACTTAAGTGTGAGAACCATTGGCTGAGATGATTATTGAAGGATTATTTAACCTTAAATTGTCTGAATAGCTATCTGACAAGGACATTCATGGTCTTAACTAATTAAATTGTAAAAGGTTTTAAGATCCTTTGATGGAAACTGCTACATACCACAAATATTGGAATGACCTATACTTTATACAATGTTGTAGCTGAAAGCTAAAGGAACATTCTATTCTTTCATCATTATATGTTGTAAATACATGGGATGAGTGGTGCCTTGAGGTATCCTGACATAGAGACACTTCCTACCTACATTTCAAACTGGTGTGATTCAATACCATGATTTCAAGGACAGCTATGCACATAGTGTACTAAACTTTGTCTAAGGCACCGTTACTGCATTACAATACATCATTCAGCCCAGGGCATGTATGATTCCAGGCTCTTCCCCCCAAAATATTCTCTCATTCAGATTTTTGTCACTCTCTTTCATCTTCTCTGTTTGACTACCTTATTGCTGTCTTTTTTATTCATTTCTAATCCTTTGTCTCTTTCTTTGAATGATCTACTACATATCAACTTACAGGGTTGTCTTACAAATGCAGCTGAACTGTACTGGGGATTTTGGAGTATCACCATCAACATATTCTCTGTCTGCATTTATTGTATTATACCATAGCAAGGAACTGATAACAAATGCAAAAGCTTCTGATATAATAGGTAGGGGCCTACCTACCTTGCAGTGAAAAAAAAACAAGTTTCATAGCTTGGTCATCGCCCAAAGAGCCAATTTTGTAGTCATTCTATGGTGGCTCTGTTCCTCAGCAATGATTGGTGGAGAGGCCCTGCCCCCTCCGGCACTAGTTGGCAGACACGCCCCAGGGGAAGGAGGGACAAGGGGGTGGCCATCATCTTGAATGCTGGCTACCCTTCATGCCGCCCAGCCCCTCAGCGCTGATTAACAGAGAGGCACAATGGGACAGCTGCCATCTTGGCTGCTGCCCTTTTTCCCGTCCCACCAATGAGTGCTTTCTCCTCCTGGGTGGCTGCAAGGCCAGGCTTTAGCAGCAGCAAAGACCACTAGCTCCGAGGGGGGAGCCAGCATTTTATTTTCATTAAGGTCTTTTTTTGGTTGATGTCCTGGTAAATGCAGCCAATGCCACTTTTTGTGGTGATTGTGGAGGTTGCTGTTTTTTCAGGGTTTCCATGAAAATTACAAAATCGTGATTTGAGTAGATCCCTAATAATAGGGAAGTCATATTAAAAGTCCCCAATAGATTGAGAATTGTAAATGTTATCTTTTAATCATAGTAAGAACATTATATTTACTGGAAGTGAGGATGGTCTTATGGCAAAAGTGTAAAAATGAGGGGCAGAAGGGATACATTCTGCTACTGGATCCAATGCAAATACCACATGACCATAAGCAAAACTACATGACTTTATTTTCCTATTTATCCCTGTATAAATAAAGAAGTTATTAATATTGACCTACTTGACTGAAATATAGGATGGGAAGGGGCCTACTATTGCCCTACGTTCACAGGCAACTATTTGTCCATAAATGTTCACACAATCATCCATTCTGGTCCCTCCTCACACACCACAGCTTCAAAACTTCCTACCAAAAGAAAAGCTACAACAGTTCACAGGGGAGATGATAACATCATCAAGGCCTTTTCATTGCAATGGCAGGAAGTTTGTTAGGTTTATATTGCATTCACATGTTTTGAGAAAGAAGGCCATACCTCATGCTATGGAGAAGGTAAAACCCCTACAGTCCTTGCTAATCTGACCAGGGGGGCATGGAAATCCTTCCCGACCCCAAATCAGCTTAACTCTAACCATTAAGCAAGACACTCTAGCCTAGACCTGAAAGGCTCTCAGGTATTGATAAAAGCATCCACACATTTCAGCTAAACTCCTATTTCTAGATCTGTTCAATACTTGCTGTTTCAGTGGAAAGTGGAGCGGGAGGGCGTTAAAAAAAAAACAAAATAAAGCATTGTTGGGGCAAGGGATAAGGGGAAAAAGGAATTCTTTTTGGCCCCTCATCACCAGAAGAAACTCTGAAGCATGGGATGTACAGGCTCTGCTCCGGTGGAGACTGAGTTTCTTTTTAACCTCTTCATGGGGATTCCAAATACTTGAATCCACATATTATATGCACTGCTCTTTGAGGTGCCGCTTCATTCAACCCATATTGTAAATTTCTTTGAAAACTTCAGGTAAGAAGCTATAAAAGTGAAAAGTATTATCATTAGGTATTTAAGTTTTATTTTATTCTAATTTAGACCTCAATGGACACGTCTACACAAGACTCTACATCACCGTAACAACGTGCTACAGCAACGTAGCATCGGTGGGCAAAGACCGTGATGCTGCAACTACATTGCCATAGTGATGTGTTCCCTCAGTATAGTGCATCACTACAGTGATGTAGCAGCTAAAAATAACTATGTGCTGCTGGCACGGCACAGTACAGGCTGTTACTGCACTGCAATTTAGTACTTTTAAAAGGAAGTGCTAAACGATGGCATAGTAGCAACAGCATTGTAACAGCACATGTAGACGCACCCAGTGGTATTTAAAAATCCAGGAAGATTAAAAGAAAAAAAGAAGACAGAGAAGGATTAGGATAAGCTATATGGCTGAAACTGGGTGGGTTTCAACTTGAGTGTGATTTTTGCAACCCCATAGAAAGAAGGTCTTCAGAATCTACATATCCACCTTTCTCCTGTAGGATGAACTGCAAGCAGTACACTTTCACTTCTGTGCACATAGAGAGAAAATGAAATGCATCAATCTCTATGGGGTAGTTTTTTCACTATTGTAATTCCTTTGATATCAATGGTGTAATGTCAAGAATAAATTTGGACCTATAGCTCTAGAGAGTATTGATGCTAACTATCTACAGATCTCACTGCCTTGTAGATATTTTCTGGGGTTTTTTTTAAATATATTAGGCTTCATAAACCAATTAAGACAATTTACAGGAAAGTGGTTACAGGTTAACAGGTTCGACACCATGATTTATCTATAGTGTCCTTCTACTGACAACAACCAAACAAAAGAAAAAAATGATGCGACTGTTCTGGTAATGTCAGAAGTTGGCATTCTTTATTGGTCTTTAACTTGAAAGCAGTCCTTGTCAAACAGATGATAAAGGTATCATAGAAACAATGCTTTTCATCTGCCTGACATTTAAATCAATGATCCACAAAACAAATCATCATATATATTTTTCAAAAATGAGCACCAAATAGACTAGCCTGTCTACAATTTATATTCATTCTTGACAAAGTAAGTTACACCATTTCTCCAAGCAGTCATTCACAGCTGAATCGCTCTCTCTCTCTCTCAGCTGTTATAACAGTGACCCTACTTAGAGGGCAGAACTGAAGATGTTGTACAAATAGAAACTCTGAAATTGGTAGCCTTTCTCAGGGTGTGAGCTGACATAATGGGCAGCTTTCTTTTCTCCTAGGAGCAACCACTCTCCCTATCACTAGGACAAGTGACCTGTAGGAGAGGCATCCTAAGCTGGATGCTCTACTTTGTATAAATGCCAGGTCAGATCAAACTGTGTTACTGTGCCTCACTATGTTAATGACCAAATTCCATCGATTTAGTGTGAGAGCAACACAAAATGAAGGGATTTATCAGACTGAAGATTTACTGACAGTAGATTTTCCATATCTGCTTGCTTTATTTAAATACTTCCTTTTCTTTGCTATACATAATAGCTTAACTTATTAAAGTGTTCATCTAATATTTAAAAAAATCCAAATTATTTATTTGTTATTAATTATTGTATTTTCTCACATACCCTCCCCCAGTAAAGCACAAACTTTGTTATTGAGGAAGGGAGAAAGAAGAAAAAAGATTTTCCCAGAGTTGTAGCTGAATAGAGTAGGGACAGAGCTTAATCTTCAGCCCACTCACCCTCCCTTCTTTGCTCAGGCAAAAGCTACAGCTTTAACCCTTTCATTGCTAAACTGTCAGCCACTCTTGGCTGCTTAGTCAAAAGCTGAAACTGTAGTTGCTGCTGAAGACTGGTCTCTCAGGGTAGATTTAGGATTTTGAAAACAGCCAAAAATAGTCTGCAGAGCTGAGAAGTAGGAGAAGAGAGAAAAGCTAATTTTTGGAGAACCTTTATGTATGGTTGTATGAGTAAATACAAAAATTATGCTTACCGTATAGCATTGGCTTGCGGTTAAAAATCCTAGTACTATAAATTACAGTTCTTTGTACAAGAGAAGGGCAAAGTTACTGGGGTAAAGTTACACATTACACTTAGACCACACTTAATCTGTGGAATATTAAGTGGTGCTAAAGTTGGAACATGCTGTGAATAGTCATGCATTAAGTGTTAATATTGTTTCCTGCCTGCACAACTCTGACTTGCCACTAGAGGGATGGAGAGCAAGGGTATAGCTAAGAGCCAGGATACCAGGGCTCTATCCCTGCTCTGGGTATGGGGGTGGGGCTGGGAGCAGTGCATCCTGGGATGCTAGAGGACCGCAAATTACTCATTTTATCTCCATGAAGCCAACTAAAATTACCTTAAGTAGCATGACCCAGAGTTAACCCTTGTCTGGAGTGGTGTAACTTTGAGATACTCAGAGGACACTTAGCACACGTTAAGGAGCTTTTATGTGTAAATGTTTGTGCTTTATGTGCTCTTAGTAAATTGGTCTTTCTGCCCTTTAAGAAACTACATACTGGGCACACCTACATGTGCAATTAATACCACTGAATAAACTCTGGCACAGTTTGCACCAGAGTTTCTTGCTCCTGAGTACCACATTTGCATGTGCTTCTGTGACTGCAGCACATTTAGCCAGGGAGGAGCAGCCCCAGCTGGCAGGAGTCCCAGGGGTTCGGCTGCTCCAGTGAAGCTCAATGTGCTGTGGAGGGGCTGGCTGTGGTACAAGGATCCTTCAGTGTGGGGCTAGGCAGCAGGCATCCCCTGCTTGGAAGCATTCTCATACCCAGCCAGCCCTGTCAGTGTCTACACATGTGTTGCAGCGGAGTAAGTAACTCTGCTGTAGGATAGTACTTGTGTCTGACAGTAGTATCCTATGGTGGGGTTAATTACTCCATCCTAACAGCACTGCACATGTAGACAGTGACATTTTACTGGGGAACTAATTAGTCAGTTCCACAATAAATGTCTTGTGTAGACATGCCCACTGAGTATTTATAGTAAATTAAATCAATAATGCTAGCTACATATGCTGCATCCTGTAATTAAATTAAATCATTGGTGTTGTCATGGGTGGTAACTTCCCAGGACTTTATTGTTAAATAACAGGGGGTGTTTTTGATGACTACTACTTTGAGGATCTGTCTCTATGCTTTTGCATTACCAGATAGCACAGCTCAATTGAAATCACAGCAGTTATACCAACTATATCTGTTTTTCCAGGCTTGTGTTTTGATTAAAGGCTTACAAGCGGATTGCCGTCCTGTCACTGGCTCTATGTGGTCTTTTTGCCTCATTTTCCCAATCTGAAAATATTTTTTCCTATGGTGTTTGCTTACCATTAAATGTTTCTAAGAGTTACATAAGAGCATTATAAGAGTTCAAGTATTTAAATTTTATTATTAATCCTAGCTTTTTCTTTCTTTCCAAAGAAGCTCCAAAATATTCCTTAATATTATACACTGTCAGTATGGTCCCCAACAACATTAAATAAGCAAGTTTTATATAGATTTAGACAATAGTCAAAGTAGTAATACAGATGAACTGTAATTATATGTTTAAGTCATAACATTATATCCATAAAAAGTCCTAACATGCCGTTCTTATCTTAAATTTATTTATTACTGCCCACTTTTCTGAAACACTGGTGGCTTGTGTGCAATTTGTACAGGACTTTGAGTAATTTGTTTAGGGCTGTGGAGCTTTGTTATTAAAAATACATTGACAAGAAAATAAATATAATGCAGTATACTTCTAAATGAAATCATTGCCAAATTTAACACAATTTGCTAATATAATACCAATTCAGAAAAGCACTTGTCTATATGTTTAAATTCATGCATGTGTTTAAGTGTTTTACCCAATCAGAAGCAAGTATCTAACAATCACAATAACAAGTAAGAATATGCCCTTTTAAAAAAATGTTTTGTGGGTTATTTCAGAGCATGAACACTGGTTGACAAGAAGGCTTGAGATCTTGACTCTTTTGGACTTGTTTTGCAATTGTTTCCAGTAGCTCCCATTAATTGTACTGTCGTCTTTTTCATTATTTAGACTCAGGCTTCTGTACATATTTGCAATTGAAAAGAACTCCTAAGCTGAAGTGAATAGCTTCTAAGGCAATCGACCAAGTATATTATCTGTCTCCTTCCTGCACCAGGGATATTAGTCTCCTGTTTACTGTGCTTTTATCTATGTTTGTCTTTTAAACTAAATGAATTCAAATTATGTCTTTAGCTTTTACTACTTAGACTTCCTTAATTCTGTTTCCATCCTCTATGACTTCTTAGTGAAACCCATTTTCTTTTCTGTGAAAGTGTAATAAATAATAGTAGATGGAAAAATGGATCACTTACAGCAAAGCAGGTTGTCTTGCATACTTTAGATGGAGAAAGGCTTAATTTTCCCAGCATTAGATAACTGGAATCAGAATGGATCTTTCCCAGATTTTATGTATGCTAAATAGCAATCTTTTTTTGGTACTTTGCTTTAAAAAATTCTAGTTGTATTATCTTCATGCATCTTTAACAGTGTATAGCATGAACTGTATGCTGTTAAAAGGTAAAACAAGAAAATGTAAACCAATCATCAGTTTAAATGTAAAAAGATATAGTCATATGCCATAAACAATTTTCTACAGAGGTCTTAGAAAACAGTTCCAAGAAGATATATGACCCCACCCCATAATAAACTATTGAAGCACCACATCTAGTCTGCTTTAACGACCGTAATTATGAACTGCTGCAGCTAACAGCTTATGTCACTGCTTTATACAGTGAGTCAGTCCCTGTAACTGGACCTACAGGTTACTTCCCAGTTCTGGAAACTAGGGTTACCCTGTCTGTCAAACTTATTAGTGAAACTTTTTTTCTAGGAAGCTTTTCAGAAAAAACAAAATCTCGATTCATCTTTAATAATACTATTTACCAGTGCTTGCAATTTAATGTCATTCTTTAATTTTTTTTCTTTTAAAATATGAATGTTAAAAAGGATCTACATGCTGGAAATCAACTTGAAATGTTTCTAAGGGTAGAAGAACCTACATATTCATACCAACCACTGAAGAGCTGGCAGCAGGTGGGGGTAACAAAAAAATTATCTTTCTGTCCATAGCTGTTACTTGAGGATATCAAGTGTGTGTCTGGAATCAATCATCATGGTAATTGCTCATCTCCAAAGTCAGCAGGAACTAGATTCAACAGTGACTTCTGTAGCATATAGAATATAGATCAGCCCTTGTTAGCCTTGCATTTGACATGAGTGCCATGTTAGAGAAAATGCAGGAGCTAAGCCCTCCAGATGATAAAGAATGCCATCATCCTTCTTTCTCCAAATAGCTCTATGGCATCTCCTTCCAGTCATAATGATGAATCAGCAGCTGCCACAACCTTTTCAGGAAGGAATTCCAGTATTTCAGTGCTAACCAATGAGAGGTGGAAGCAAGCAGAAAAAAGTGACTGGTCAAAATCCTGGACCTCACACAGCTCTGGAGGAAGAACTGTCCACTTGCCCCCTGTTAAATTATTAGGTGTTTTTTCTTTTTCTTTTCTTTTTCAGTATTTGTATGATTTTTGGGGGGAGGGGTGGAGGTATTCTTTTTATTATTGTAACTGTTTATGTTCATTTTGTTGTACATGACACCCCTATATGACAGCACATTTGCTATCTTATATGACTAAGCTACAGTCAATAGAGAACAGCTGTGTCAATTGGGTGGGAAGCAAGGGATTTGTAATCTTTTTTTGTGTTATGTTGTAAGAAGTCCTTTTCAGCTTATTTTAAAAAGGGGATAAACCAAGTGGCATTTTCCAGCAATGAAAGTTTAAAACTAATCAACAGTTTTTAAATTTTTTTGTTTTGTTTTTTAACATTTCAAGAAGATAAAAAAAAACACTATTTTTAGAAAAGAAGTGGTTTAAATAATGTACATCTGACAAATACATTTTTGTATTGGTGATATTTTACTCTAAATATAAAACTTAACTAAAGAGCACAGTACAGTAGTTAGAATAATATTATTTTTCAATGAAAAAACCACAATAAGCTCTGCTAAGCTTCTCAACTGGATACTGGAAATAGTCATACTAATTATGGCAAAATGTTAAACCAAACGTGGTCTTTATTTGTGCAAGACCTATTTATACCATGCTGAAAAAAAAGGTTGAAATTTTCACTCAGAAAGCCAATTTGCTTGTGCAAAGAGAATACAGATCAGCTTCACTTATGTTTCTACATGTGGTTGATCGCATGCAAAATTGTGTAACTACAGCTGTAGAGGCAAGCAGTAAACAGGTTAAGGTTCTTTTGACAATATGATGAACTGATCTTGAGTTCACTAGAGGGTACTCTAGAGGGCACATCACACAGGGTGGAAATCCATTAAGCACAACTAGTTCTTAAGAACACACTCATCTACTTAAACTGCACGTCTTTTTTCACTTGAACACACAATTTCACCTTTCTGCCACATCAAATATATGCAAAGTAGAGAGCTGGTTTATGACCAAACATCTATGCCAACCCACCCATGGAAATTCATGGTTCATAGCTGTGGACAAAGTTAATGGCAAGCAAAGAACTGGTGTTCTAGAAAATGATGTCTCCTTTCATCCTTAATAACCAAATAAAAATGGGTAGTCAGTACTTGGGAGCTGCTCTTGCAAGCAGATCTCCAGGAAACAAGGTTCCCCACAGACTTTCCCTTGATCTTAAAGCTTAACGTAAAACATTTATATGCACGTAGCACCTGGCCAGAAGACGTGGGAAGGCACTTTTATCACATTGGCTGTATTTCTTTCTTAAATAATAGATTCTTGCTCTTTTTCCCCTCCTGGAAATATATTCCATGCTCAATAATGTTTTTGTTCTTTTTTAATAGTTTAAGAACAGCAAGACAATCTTGAAAACCTCCCGTTAATACCCATCAAACTGTCTGGTGCTGAATGGTATCCTAATTTTTAGAAAGCTGAAATATGTAGTCAGAGCAGGTTAATCGGACTCAGTTCAAGAACCCCTTTTTAAATGTAGTGAGGTTAATTGAATACTAATTTGCCACTCACATCTCTCTGACACCCAGGCATGTGTATAAATGATGCACAGACTAACCTGCTCTGAATATAGCTATATTCCACAGTCAGTTGAATTATGGGCAGTAGTTTCCCAAAGGCATTCTGTAGAACTGAGAAAAATAGTACATGAACCTTAAATCACTACTTCAGTCTGGTGTCAGTTCTGTAGTAGTTAATTCACTCATTTCTCAAATAGCAGTGTGTATATCACTGATCAACTATTATTAGATATGATGGCTATAGGTTTATATATGTCTTTGTATGTATTTTTAAGTTGCCTTGTGTCTGTGCCTATGTCCTTGGGTGGCAGGTTTTGTCAATATAAATAAGTCAGTGAAATAGCAGCACAAAACAAGTCCTATATACACAACATAGAAAAAATGTCCAATCCTGCTTCCATTTAAGCCAATGGCAAAACTCTCTGAGTTAAATGGCAACTCAGTTGGGTCTGGTGTCTGTTAATTTTTCATATTTACACAATTAGCACCAGAAATATAAACAGTGGAAACTTCTACATGGAGAATCCATTTTTGGTTTGTGTAACAGCTGATTTGTTAATGTTTATTGTATAAATAAACCAGAGACTCATTCTCAATGATGACCAACCGCTGGATGTTCAGCTTGGAAAATACTGTCATTTCCACATGTGCAAAAGACAATCTTCACCTTTTTTTAAGCAGAAAAACTCTAAAATAATTTTGTTCAGACTGTGCAAATAAATCTAACCTTGGAGCTGAGAATAAGCAAGGAACATTTATGAAGACCATTTCCACAAAGTTTTGATGATGTGAAAGATAAGAGCTCTCATGGCATGCTGAGAAATGTAAGATTCTTCTCTGAAAAGCAAAGATTTAAAAAAAAAAAACCCACTATAGGATTCTATAACTATTGTGCTCTTAATGACTGGTACTGGCAACCTTGATTCTAGCATTTACTAACTTGTGAGTGCTCAAGTTCTTTTGAGACAAAATGGATATTGTTGTGTAAAAACATGTATTTTGATAGATGTGGGAGAAGTTAGTTTATTAGTTAACATACCATCCCTTAATCTTAGAACCACATTGTTATTCTTCAGGCAATGTTCCTTCTTGCTAAATGTAGTCCAGTCTTACTCCCTTTATTTTTGGTATGTATACTTAGCCCTCCTCACCACCAAATAGCATTCTTCATTGCCTCCAGCTGCCTTCACATTGCCCAGGTCCATATACCCCCAAAGCTGCCTGCCATCCTACAGCTAAAAGGCTTCCAGTGCCTTTTGTCACCAAATACAAAAAGGTCACTAATACATAGAAAATGATTGCCTGATAGCAAGGACATCTGGAAAGACTGCATGCTAGTAAAGCAGTAATAAATGTGAAGTTCTACATCCAGAAAAAGAAAGTGAGGGGGTAGGACAGATACCAAAACAGAAAACCTGCTACTCCTGAGTGACTGGTGCCTCCTGAATCTGGGGGGGGCACCTGCAGAAGCTGCCGATGGCGGCGGCCTTGTCGGGGGGCACCAGCCCTACCAAGAGCCTCAGTGTCAGCCATCGGGGGGGCACCAGCTCTGTCAGGGGGGGCACATGCACCCCCAAGCACCCTCTACCAGTCGCCTATGCTGCTACTATAAAGTTCTCACAGAGAACTTAAAGAAGCTTTATTTTAATTTTGTCTTTTAGCAACTGCACAATTTTATTGCACATAATGATAGCACATAATACCTGCAGTGCATGAAGTATAGGATTTTGAAGTGGAGAAGAAATGCATTTTTGAGAAGTTTTCTGTCTAACAAAGTCCTCTACCTTATGCCAATGATAGGAAAGAGCCATGGTTAGATTGCAGTGTGTCTGCATATTTGTTATGATGGCTTAGATTAGGCCTCTTGTCTTTAGTAAACTTCTTCCCACTTTTTAAAGTAGTATGTGTATAAAATGGTACCAAATAGGGTTTGGTTTTGTTTTTTCCCCCCTATTATATCCCAGCTAACACTACAGAATCTGGAAATTTTGGGGTGCTAAATTCTCTGTGTAAGTTCCCAGGAAATCAGTATGCTCACGCTCACAAGTTCCTAGCACTTTGAAAGTATTGCTGCTCTTTCAGTTGCCATAGAAAGAAACCTGTGCCAAAATGAACCTACTAATCTTCAAGTAACCACCATTTTATAAAGAGAAATGAGATTTTTAACAATTGGTATTATTTGAAGCATCCTTTCTTGAGTATGCAATCCAAAATGTTTGACTCACTGGTGGGAACCAGAAAATTTTGACTCCCAGAGTTGATACTGACAATAAAAAAAATAGGATTTCATTTATAAACAGACAGACAGACAAATAATTGGCACTTAGGCCAGGTACAGACTTTGAACTTTTACTTGTATAAGCAGTTGGAAACTGGTCCATAACAGAACAGAAGCTCAGAACACAAAACTGGTCTATACCCATAATAGAATAGAAATTCAGCACACACAGACTGGTTTTAAAATGGCAGAACCCAGTCTAAGAGTTCACCAAAGGGCAAATGTGCGTTCTGTTTGCTACCAATCTAAACTACTCTGCTTACAGAAAACTGCGTCATTTAGATTGTTTCCACCTTGGGCTTTTTGAATGTCTGTACCTAACCTTAGGGTATATCTAAACTATTCTAAATCTTAGATGGGTTAACTTGAAAATAAATAACTTGGGTTTTAAATCAAGTTAGTAGCTTGAGTTCAAGATGATAAAGGACCCTGGGCTTGAACCTGAACTGCTAACCCAAGTTAAAATTTAAGGAGTAGGTGCCCCAAAATATTTAGGCACCACAATACTAAGCATTGTGTGCACATCTACACATGGCCATACAGCGCCTTTGTTACTGCACCATCATTTAGTACTTCCTATTGTAAGTACTAAAAGACAAAGCATTAACAGCCCGTACTGTGCCATGCCTCTACGTTGCTGTAGCAATTCACTATAATGAGGGTGTGTGTTGTTATGGCAACATAGTGGCAGCATCACAGTTTTTGCCAATGGATGCTACAGCACTGTAGTGCATTGCTATGGCGCCATAGCGTCTTGTGTAGACACACCCTGTGACACCTAAAATTTTAGGTAACTGGTGCCTTCTGAACCAGCCAGTAAAATTAGTCCCTTCTGGATGTTAAAGTGTACTGAAATGGAAAGGAAAGGTCATTTTGTAGTTAAGGTACCGGACTGATACTCAGGAATCTAAGTCAATTCATTTCTGCCTCAAGCTTCCTTTGTAACCTTGGACAAGTCGCTTCCTCAATGCCTCAGTTCTCAAACTATCAGATAGTAGTTCAGACTGCTTTTGTTCTCCCACTTCTCAAATGTCTTGTCTGTTTGTATTGTAAGCAGTGGGCAGCAGAACTGTTTTCATTATTTTCAGTATTTAAGGTCAGAAGGGCCCATTAGAGCATCTAGTCTGACCTCCTGTACATCACAGGCCATAATAGGTATATACAGTGCACAATGGGACTTTGATTCTAGCAAAGGTCTTTCATTATAAAAAGGAAACAAACAACAACAAGCTGTTCAAAGGACATAGAAGCCACCACTGTGCCATGTTTAAATCCACAATATATCCTTTTGTCTTCTTCACAACGATGAATTAGTTACGAGTATATTCTTCTTACATCATAAAATATTCTAAAACAACATTTTTAAGGCTATAAACCCTTTTTAGAACATTTTAGAACATTTTAGACACAGTCACATATCTCAGGAAGTGCATACCTGCTTACCCAACTCCCAAATATTTAGCACTACTTGTTAATGCATCCAACACGTGCACAGATGAAAGAACCTGTGCACTTATCAAGATGTGGCCTTTAAGAGAGAATTCAGGAAATCAGGCTGTCTGAGCCCTTTGCAGAGTAGTATTTATGCCCATGGAAATATCTATCCCTCTCACCATTACACAAGTGAATGTGAATATAGACAGATGAATAAATTATATCAAAATTCAATTGGGGGTGGGGACAGAGGGGGAAAACTTATCTCACCTCAGCTGGTCCTTTACACACTGTTTTTGTGTCTAATCCAGTCCTGCAGTAGTGGAAGCTAAACCATGAAAGTTCATCACTGAATGAAACAGAGGTTACTGCAGAATAGGAGCAGGTACACAAAAAACAGTAACTAAGGAGTCACTGGGCATGTCTACACATGTGCTTTATTGTGCAGTAGACTATTTTACTGTGGATTAAGGCATCAGATAAAAAACCATGACATTACACTAATGTGCAGTAAAACAGTCTACAGTACTACACATTAAGCATCACTTAAAAACTGTGGAAATGCACTACTGTGCATTAGGGAGGGGGCAGTGGGTGTGGGAAGGGGGTGCTTAAATTAGAGTAGTTCCAAGAGCTACTTGAATTAAAGCATTGACACATCATGTGTATCAGCATCCCCTCACTTAAAAATGGCAGCAGGGGTGCTTGAACTAAAGTTCATTTGATGAGCTTTAGTTCAAGCTCCCCCACCACCATTTTTAAGTGTGGGGACACTGATACATGAGACACAAGAGGCTGCTGAAGCACGATAATTGCCATTGCCATGCTGGCATTCCAGCGTGTTGGAGTAGCCTCCACAGTTGTGTATAGATGTCCAGAGGTACTAAATTTAATGCGCATTAGAAAAGGTGAATTAATGCACATGTAGACTTGCCCACTGATCCAGGTAAGCCTTTCCCTCTCCTCCAGCTTTTTTCTAGTATAATTTGTTCATCTGTCCATATCCTCAGCCAAACGTCCAAATTCTTATCAGTTAAGATTTTCCCAGTCATTTATTAGTTCAGTTGAGTCAATTGTGTTCTCTCTGACTAGATCACAATTTTGTGCAAACCCATTGTATTCAAATTATGTATTAGGTGATACCTTTTTCTGTCAGTGGATTTACACAGATGTAGCTCAATGGGCATCAAATATATCAATGGAAGAGAACAAATAACATCTGGTTCACTGGGGATTACTAAACTTCAGTAGGGCTATTCACAATTTATACTGATGTAACTGAGAAAACAGGTGAGGTTGCTGTATCTGATGGATATGAAGAGAGAATTGTAGCAAGAAAAGGAACAAAGGTTGTAAAAAATGTGCACTAAATAATTAATACCTTCTGGCTCCTCAGCCTACAAATTATGTCACATATTGCAATATTGTTAGTGTTGAGCAAAATATGATATTGAAAAAAAATTAATCTCTCATGCTGTTTCCACATACTTTTTTTTGGTGAAGCTACACAACCCCTTTATAAGGCATCTGATCATCTCAAAGTCAAAATTCAAATTACGGGACACAATATTGGGGTAGCTGGATGAAATTAAATGGTCTGCAATATCCAGGAGCTCAGATTGATAATCTAATTGACCCTTCTGGTCTTAAACTAAGTGAATATAACACCTCCAGCTCTGAGGGATCTGCTGGAAGATATATTGTTCACTTCTTATGATTATCTTGAGGTATTAATCCCTGCAAGGTGGTTTAAAGAAACAATAGGAGACATGCCATTCTGTGCAAGGGTAGAAAGGTGGGAACAAGGACCTGATTTCCTTGCCTCTTTGTATAGCATCTGAATTGCCTTCCTTGATAACTCGTCCCAGGGACAAGGATGCCAAATAGTTGATGAAAAAGGAAACCCAGAGGCGGAAATTTCCTGGATTGAATACAAAGATGACAAGAGACAGAAGTGGGGGTTGTAGATTTGGCAGGAATTTGTGGGTTGGGCCATATACTTAGAACCAGAGTCTACTGGTGAGTGACATGGGAAACCAGGACTGGGATGTAGAGTGTAAGGTAGACAGGGATGGGGCAGAGTGATTAAGGAAACTTGAACTGGAAGGCTTGAAGGAAACTGAGATAGGTTTGGCAGGGTGACTGGAATTAGAAATTAAATGTGAGAAACTGGGACTAAGAACTGTGACGAAGGAGAGGGAATCTGTAGATTTTAAGGAAAAACAGGGCCATTAAATAACCTACTGTCGCCAGAGAGGAGACTGGTAAAAAGGAGTGAAGGAAGGGAGAACAGATGTTAGGAGAAAATTGGGACTTGTTAGGCGAGGTAACAATGCAAGGAGTTAGGGGTGGGGATGAGGGGATGAGGAAACCAGGGAGGAAGATAGGGGGAGAAAACCAATAGGATGGACATTGTAGGCAGGGAAAAAGCAAGTCAAAGATCAGATGGGGAAAAGTTGGGCGAAGACTGCAACTGGGAATGGGGATGGGGGGGGATGGGATACGGAGAGCAAATTAAAGGGGATAAAACAGAGCCTCAGCTTGAGGGCTGTGGGCAGTAGAGACTGTGGTCATCAGGTCACTTGTTCTCCTCCAGATCCTGGAATTAAAGCCTTGCCACCCAGCTCTCAACAAATATCTATGAAACCTACTAGCAAAATGTGAATCTACATCTTATTTTCTCTAGCCCTAGTTAAGACATAGGATGACACCTTGTGACGTCCAGTGGTTACTTGGCTAGTTCAAGTGGCAGATGTCTGTGTGTGGGTCTAAACTTCCTGATGACACTCAGGGGTATTATTACAATGTCATATTTTGAAGAACCGGTTTACTGTTTTGAAAGACTGAGAAATTACACACACACACACACACACACACACACACACACACACACACACACACACACATTAAAGAATATTATGATTGCAGTCAAGCACACAAAAGTTAGGAAGTGATAGAATTAAGGTTGCCTGTATCTCTGTAAATCAGCCCTTTTGTTCATGAATGCATATATTCAGTAGAAACAAGGTATCTAGGTAGCTAGGGTGGGGCTGACTCAAGGGGCGGGCTAAAAAACAGCTGCAGCCAGCAGTCGTACAATCGCAATTGCAATCAAAAGCCAGCGCTGTGCCCCAGGTGCCTGGCTGCTTCACTAGGCTACTTCATATATGACAAAACATAGTTTGTACAGGACACCTACATCATTCAATACACAGCGCTCTGGGGTTGAAATGTGATGTAGTGAAGGAGGCTGCTGTCTCAAGGATGCTTTCCCCATACGTGATTGTGTTTCTCATTTTCTGTATGGCTAATGTGAGGCATTTGTTCAGACTTGCAGAAGTCATGAACATTTACAATTGGAACTGAAAATGAAAGCTGTGCTTTGGTTGTATAAGATAGTTTAGAAATCTAAAGTATCCAGAAAAACTATTTCCTAGATGTTTCCCTTAGAATACCTAAACTTAGGGGACATGCAAGCACTTTTTCTTTGTTCCCTCTGTACTTCAATTCTCCATGTCAGCTGGGGCTAATCACCACCAGGTGTTGCATAGCTATATTATTTTTTCTGAACACCCAGACACTTTAGAGACAGCACCAAGGAAATGGCATGAGGGAGTGACTAACACTGTCAAAGAAGCATCTAAATATTGTGAATTGTATAAGTACAGGACCACATACTAAGCTATGAGAATCAAACAAAACATTGAATAGATGCTCACTAAGTTGTCATTGACCACTCTGTGTGCTGAATTAGGCAGGGCCCTGTAGAATGAAATGTATATAAGCACATTTATGTATGCTAATGGAGTAAATTAAAGTTGTATCGAATGTAACATTTTCTTACATGAATAATAATAAATGAAAGTTAAGTAAAGGTATCCCTCATCGAAGGATAGTATTTCTGAAATCTGTGGGGAGAATAAATGTTAGTTTTCTTTTGTCTTTAGACAAAAACTTTTAACAACACCAAATTTTATGATTATATAGGACTCAGGTACTTTTTTGTTTAAAATACCACCCACTTATTTACAAAAAAAGAATAGTTTAGACCCACTAGCAAAAGGGCTTAGGACATGGCTTATTTATTTTGTAATTAACATATAATCGATGATGTTATTTTATTAGATGGAGGTAGCATGGAGTGCTTCAGTTGGAGATTTATATGTATGGTATTAAGAAGAAAAGTATAAATAAAACTTCTAATTAACAGTTTGGCTGACTGAATTGCTGGAATTAAAATTACTGTGTTTGCCTTCCATGGGAAGAATATCAAATCTATAACAGGATGTCCTGGTTATTACCAGCAAGTATGGCAATACCTGCTGAATCTAGTGTGGGACAGTGACTGTTATGCCCTCACCTATGGGCAGGAGCTTGTAATTGCATGATTTATCATCCTTTCAGTCTTCAGGAGACAATTATTTGCAGGAACAATGTTACGAGTTTGGAAATGCTTATTTGCATTATAATTCCCAGAAGAGGGTGGTTGAAAGTAGCACTTCTGGTAATCTTATCACCTTGCAAATAATGCATAAGCATGTATTGGTATTTTTGTCATACATGTGGATAGCATGAAGTGTAATAGCAAACTTAAACTGACTTTAATTATCTCGAATCTATATGCAGCCTCCTGTTCCCTCACAATTGATCTAAAAACATATATTTCTGGGGGAAAAAATTTTTAAAAATGACACTTTAAGCATTAAATAGGTAGTCAGAAAAACAGGGATAATTTGAATTCTTTTTTACTACACATAGTATTTGCATATAAAACTTTAAGGAAACAGGTGACAAAGAACAACGCTGACACCTAGTGGGCATGTTAAGCATATTTACAAATTGAAACGAATATACAGTACAACACACATAATTTTTATTTATATAGCATGAAGTGATTCAAAAATCAGTTGCTCACTGGAAGTGATTTTTGAGTAATAACTGTCACGAATATTTTGTGGATACTATGGAAATTGTTTTCTACAAGTAATTATTTACATTTCCCTTATGTGCATTATGCTATTTTAATATATAGTGGGCTGAAGGAGCTTATATTTGTGGCAGAAACCTGTGCTCTTTAGTCAGGCAAAACTTCCAGTTAAGTTCTTGGAAACTGTATGTCTGTGGTTCTTACCTGAGGCAAGGAATTTGTTAAGCTACTCCCTGATATGTCTAAGAAATAATACGTAATAATTATTATAAAAATAATAATCATCCCTGTCCCTTTACCTACATTAAGATAATGTTACAACTGCAAGATCAAGTTTCCAAAAGTTAGAAAATGCCAGAATTAAGGTTTTTAATGCAATTTTAACATGGCCTATAGTGCATACGTACTACATTAGAGTTTTTAAAGTAACATGAATAATGTTTTTTTCCCCAACAGAATCCCTGCCTCTTTCTATATATAGGATGCATGATGTTTGCTAAATGAACAGCTATTCACTATTTTGTTTAAACCTCACTGGAGCTATTCATTTCCTCAACTTTTTCTATGATGCTCATCACTATAGCCTCCAAGTGCCTTGCAAACATTAGTGAATTTATCATCACATTGCCTCTCCCAGGTGAACAGCTATAATTATTTCTGTTTTACAGATGGCAAAATGACACAGAGACCCCAGAGTCAATAATTTCTACTAATTTTTCCCAAAGGTGTCCAAATGGAGATGCCAAACTCTAACAAATCTTTATTTGGATAAGCAAACACCTATTTTTCCAAAAGGTTATAGTATGGCCAAATGGGAATTTTTTTAATAGGGTTTTTGCTTGAACTCAGGACAATGTCCATACCTCAAAGTCCCTACCCCAACTGTGGAAGCTTTACATATTCTGAATAAAATTAAGTACTTTTTAACACGGGCAAAACATTTTTCCTTCCTTGTATATTTTTATTTCCTTCTGTTCTGGGAAATGACTAAACTGTTCATGCTGAAACTTTCCAGAAATATTTGGCCTGATACAAACACTTGCTGTGTACATTTTCAACCCAAATGGTTAAAGATCAAAGTTGGAAAGATGGTCCTAAAATGGAAAATGTTGGGCAAACTTAAGTATAAGAAGTGCTACCAGCTCTGCCTATCATGTCTTATCAAATACATAAGTTACATAATGTGACTGCCAATCAGCTCCCCCAACAAAGACTCTCAATGATGGACAGGAGCTGGAGAACATTGAACACTTTGCCTACCTTGGTGGCCTTCTTTGAGAGATGGCTGCCATCAATGAGGAGATCCAGTATAGGATCCAATGTGCCAGCTTTGCCTTTGGAAGGCTGACTCATCATGTGTTCAATGATCACAACATCAGGACTTGAAAAAAGCTTTTACTATATAAGGCTGTGGTAATCCAAACTCTTCTCTATGGCTGTGAATCTTGGGTGACCTACAGGGATCACCTGAAAATCCTGGAATGCCATCACCAGTGCTACCTCCAAAAGATCTTTGGTATAAAATGGGAGGATCATCACCAAATGCCAGCGTCCTTATCGATGCTAACAGCACCAGTAAGGAAGCGTTGATTATTCAACATCAGCTGCAGCAGACAAACACTATGTGCACATGCGTGATATACATTTACCAAAACAGCTGCTATTCTTCCAACTCAGCCAAGGACAAAGGACATGCAGGGACCAGAGGAAATACTTCAAGGACACCAGCAGGGCAAATGTTAAGAAGTGTGGCATTGACACCACAAATTGGGAAAAATTAGCCTGGGACAGGGCTACATGATAATGCCGCGTGAAAGAAGATACATCTTACTTTGAGGAAAATTCTCACCTAGGAGGCAGAAAAATGACAGAAATGGAAGGAAAGGAAACAAGACAGAGAAATCGGCACTTCAGTCCTCCCTTTAACCACCACCTGTGGCATCTGCCAGAAAGTCTGTGGCTTTAGGATCAGCCTTCTTAGCCATCAGCAGGCTCATTTACAACCCTTTACTTGACCTGTGGGAGTGATCATCTTCGACTGTGAGGGATTGCTGTTGCTGCTGACATAATATGAACAAGTTAACTTTGTTGTAGGAATTTAAAATTGTGCAGTCTTAATTTTTAATTATGTACACTTACTTTTCACTGATGTTTAGCTTTGTTTTGTTAAATTGTGGTCAAATTTAAGTTATCTTTCAAGGTAGAAAGAATTACACACATGGGGACATAGACATGAAAATGTACCTGAGCATAAGTACATATGCACACACGTATACATACACATGCATGCACACAGACTAAATGTTACAGGAGGAAAAAGAATTTCTACCAAATGAAGACATGTAATCTGTTCACTATAATCCATTCATTAGCATGGAATCAAATCCCACAAAAGGTGTTGCACAGGGGGTTGGCTATAGAAAATTAGGCTTATAATGAATGTACAGCATAAAACTGTACAAACACCATACAACTGTACAAAACTGTACAAAACACCATAAAAACAACATGTATACCCATATCAGGTACTTAGGCATCTATATAGTCAGTTAGACTTCTGGTTCCCTTGGCGTTGTTTATCCCTTGAAAACAAAGCCTGCAAGATTGGCCAGGTCCCACATAAATTTTGGTAGAAGCATGCAAAGTAAAAAAAAAAAAAATCCCACTTATGTCTGAAAAATATTGCAAAAAGCCATTGAATGCTCTGTCCAGTTAATGTCATTTGATCAGAATTAGTTTCTAGATAGGGTTACACAGGGTATCCAGTATAATTTTCTGGAAACAAAATGGCTTTTCTTTACTCCAACATAATACATGTTCTTATTAGGTTGCCAGAAATGCTTGCACCAAGCAGCAACATTGAGAAGACTTTCAAATATCCAGTGATTTGCCTTTGGCTGAAAAAAGTCTCTCAGCTTTACCAGGGAGACCCCTATTCTGTGCAGGCATTTACAAAACCCACCATAGAGAGCTGGGAATATCCGAGGATAGATGCTGTCATAAGAGCAACATGCAGACCAATATTGTCAAAAGGGAAACGAACCTTGTAAGTAACTGAACGCTATGTCCTGAACCAGCTTAGAATGTTGTTATTTTTTGTCTATATGACTGATGTTTCTCAAATGTCTATGTACCCTTCCAAAACCCATGCAACAATCTATTTATATCTGTGAGATATTGGTTCCATGATGACACACCGCCTCTGTTACTAGAAAAGTTCCTGGTTGATTTACCAGCAGTTAGTGCAAAAATGACGCATCTCCTGGGAAGGAAAATGCTGAAAAAAAACCAAGAACTGAAATTACTGGAGAGAAGAAAAAGAACCCCTTATAAGCATTCATATCGTCAATGGATGACTAGCGTGTGCATAGAAGTTGTGCATCTGGCTCAGATTTGTCTGACTTCCAATGAATATACAGGGTAACACATATACAGTGAAGTTTTCCTTCAAGTTTTCCTCCTTTTACTTTTGTTTCCCCCCTTCAGCCTTCTTTGATACAAGAACTTTATTCTTCCTTCCATCTCACATTGGAGGAACCCTACTGTTTACTGGTTTGCTCCAGTTTTATACTAGTGTAAGTGAGAGGAGAAGCACTCTGAAAATAGTTTAAAAAGGGAAGGTAACAGTGTAGAAGCCTGCCTAATTCCATGATTTGTTGACTCTTAAGCCATGTTATGAACAACACAGACAACTGACTTAGTCCCATGACTCCCCTCTTACAGATGAGGAAAGCAAGACATAGTGAAGGTAAAGAAAAAAATAGTCCAAGATCTCCACTAATTTTGTCACGTCAACTTTAGGTTCCCTATCTGAGATAACAAGTGCATGATATTTAGGAGGTGCCGAGCACTCACAGCTCCACAAAGATATCTCCACAAGTGTCCATTAGCTTTGGGGCACCCAAATACAGAAGCACACAAAACTAATGGTCCCTTTTGAACACTGTGACCTATGTAACTTGTCCAAGGTCACCCAGGAAGTCTGTGGAGTGCTCGCATGGAATCCAAATTCCTGATTGCCTGACCTGGGATGTAGCCAAGACCATGCTCTTCTCTAAATAAATTATGCAGGGTTTAGGTTTTTTTTTTCCCCTTTAGCGCCTTTCATGTGGATCTCCCCACATAAACAAAACATACTAGGGTACCCACCAACAGCTTTTTGTACCTTCCACCTCCTCCCATTTTCTATTCTCCTGAATCCTACAATCAGTCAACACTTCACAAAACTTCCAGTCACTTATCAGGAGTCAGATACAAGTGTTCACGGCGTTCTTTTGCCAGTGGATAGACAAGTTTGAAACATGCTTCATTTTTTTAGGAGATTTGAAACATTGTGATTCTTGGCTCTTTATGTTTCTAAATTTGGGAATGGTTTGTTTATTAGCAGCTCTGAATTTTGAGACTATAAAACTTTAATGGAAATGTGTAAATAATCCCTTAGAGAAGAACCGTGTAGCAGTACAGAAAATGGCTAAGGACAGTGTCTGTGTAGTAATAAACAACAAGCTGAGCTAGTGTACTAGAGAATAGCCATTCTAGTCCTGATATGTTTGGAGTGGTTGCCTTGTTTAGTGATAACAACGGTTTATATATATACATTGGCGCACAGATCTGGCTGTGTCTGCAGAACCCAGGTGAGGGAAGACAATTTGCAAAATTTACAAAGCTCTGAGTGGGCTTACATTTTTTTTTAAATGTTACTATCTTTGCTCTCAGGTCCTGCCTCTTTCCCTGTCCTATCCATGTAATGAGAGCTCATCTTCCTGCCTTGCTCAGTGATGCCCCAACTCTGAGTTGGAGCTTGCAAGTACTAATGCAATACGAATAACTGATAGCAGTAAGGAGGCCATGGAAAACAACAGCATTACAGAGATTGCTGGTATAGAGCTGGTTTTGTCACTGCTATGAACATTTCCCTATTAACATAGTAGGGTCAGTTATTTAATAAATACTTGTTCTGATTAATGATGGTGTAACTGCAGAGTTCACTGCACTAAGACATTCAGTATTTTGAAACTGTCATTTATTTTTATGTTTTTCCAGCAAGGTAAAGTCTTGTGATAGTCTCTGTGCTTTTTATGAAACAGACAGACATTTGCTCCCTAATACTGAAGTCCCCCAGAATACAAATCTGGAAATGCCTTTTAAATTATCTCTAGACTGCTGTGCCTGATGACATGCAGTTAGGCATTTAGTGGGGGCAGAGACACCCTTTTCCAGCAGCATAAGTATGGCTGGGTGAGCAGAACACCAGCCCTGGCACAAGCTTAGGAGGGGTGCCAGAATCGCCTCCTACCCCCACAGTATCTATGCCCTAGCAACAAAAGTAGTCCTACAATGTTGCTCTCACAGCAGCAGCTGGGTGAATGGACACTGTGCTGCTGCTGTAAAAGCAACAGATGGAGTAGGAAGATCATGCTGCGGCAGCAGCAGCAGCCAGGGACTATTTCTGGGTCCCCAGCATAGATAAGACACTCTTAAGACAGTGCTCCTCCCACCCCCAGTTCTTAAACTCATGCCCCGTTGGCATTCTCCCTACCCTCGCACCCACTCTCCTTTAGTGTTTGCCCAGCACACCAACCCTGCTTGGTATACCTCTGCCCTTTTCTATACACATTCATCCTTGGTAACCCTAACTCTCCTCATTCATAGAGGCAACCAAAATATGACGGGCCTTTGAAGACACTGAAAACTAGTTGAGATACACATTTAGACCTGACCCCCTTTGAAGTGTCTCTTGATCTCAGTGAGCTGCTAGAAAACTTCATGAGACCACCCATGTAAATGCTTCTTCCACTGCTCTGCTAATGGTACTAATTTTGACATAAAACCCACTTCATCCTCTTTTTGTACAAAAATCTTACTGCTTTCTTCCAAACTGAGTCATTCTGCCATAACCTATTCAACATGCCACCATTATCTCCTCATTTGTAGGAAAGTCAGTAGCAACTACCATCATCCTGCATGTCCAAGAATCTGGAGTGAGATGCTATTCTGCATCTTTAAGAACTCTGAGCCCAACAGTGGGGGCTACGCTATGACCACTTTAAAAGGATAAATTAGCCTGTTTTTCAGGGCTTCCACTAGTATTCTGCAAGCCTTAGAAGGGATATTTTTGCCCCCTTATTGCATACATAACTATTAGGGTTTTCTCCTGCCTTTTTTGAAAGATCACAGATAGGCTACAGTAAAAGAAACTATACAGGATTGACTTGACCTGAGGAACCTCTCAGGAGTCTGGCTGCTATGTCTTATTGACAATGCAGGGATTAGCAAATTATCTTGTCTTACCCTATGAAGTGAGAAAAGAATTAACTCCAAGTCACGGTGGCAGGGACTGTTGGGGTGTTTTTATCTTCCTCACCTGGGCTCATTTCTGCTGGGATCTGAGATCTTGCCAGTGCCATCAGTCCCTCCTGCTCTTCTCCTATGACTCACTGTAATTTTTTTAACTTTCTGCGCTTCTGTACTAAAGGTCATAAGCTCAGTATAGAGTGCTTAGGTGATGACACTGTTTTGTGATATGAGCAGGACAGGGACTAGAGCAGATGAACTCATGGACAGTCTGGACTTAAACAGTGGCCTGTACTTATGGGAGGACTGAATGCAAAGGCTTGGGTGGTCACTTCCTGCCATATTTTTCTACCTCCATCCTGGGCCACTCCAAAGGCTGGAGAGACTTGCCCTGACCATCTATTTAAATTATAGCAGCCTCTCTGGACTGTCTTTCAGAGAGCACTGAAGGTCACAATCTCTGCAGCATGAAGCACTGACACCCAGCTCTTGATTCCTTTTCTTCCCAACCCTGCCTGCAGCATGGCTCCTACATCAGGAATTGTAAGGGCATCAGTATGATGCATCTGTAGTGCCTTCCCTGCTAGATACCAGGCTCTGGGGCACCTTTATACTGTTCCAGAAATTGTATGCAGTAAAAAGGGACAGGAGAATGGATGAAGCCATTCTCCTGGTGACCAATGTTTGAAACTCTCTGTTCATTACTCTGACTCCATTTTACTCAATGGCCTGTTAACGCTTATTACTTCAAAATACTATGATTTAGTATGAGTACTGCTGGTATGTTAGTGCTTGCCAATTTGTCAGAGACAGATAGGCATTCTGGGATTGTGGATGAAACCTGTGTTTGGGTCAGAGCTCCAACTTCTATTGGCCTTTTGTCCCATAAAGACACTCTCCAAACCATCTCTTGTCAGAGGTTTTAAACTGCCCACTTTTGTTAGTTTGATTTTCCTCTGTGTTATCTTTTTTGAACTTTGGAACCCAAAGACATTTTTTCTAGTCATTCAGAGATCTCCAGCAAAAACAAAGTAGTCAAGAGTTGATATTTCCAATAGATTTCAGGTTAAACAAGCAGCTTTATTTTTATGTATTGTGAATAAGAGGCCAGTTTCTTGGAAAGTCTAAATCAGCGTAGTTCCACCAATTTCAGTGGAAGCATGCAATTTCCACAAGCCTCACATGCTTTCTGAGGCACTCTCATGCATCTTTTAAGAGGAAGAAAAGGACACAAACAAAAGCTGTTTTTCCTTTGCATTAACAGAACAGGTTCATTTCAAACAGTCAAGATCCCTTAGCAGTAAAAGATACTTCTTCCCCACCACAGTTTACTTAGGAATTTGTACCCTTGTACTCAGACTTTTGCACCTTGTGTAAGTTCCCTAACTACTAACCTCTACCTGGTAAGTAGAAGACATGGGACTTGTGTTTTCATCCACCCATACTTACCACACAAGGATTTCAGCAGAGAAGATGCAATTGGCTCATGATGTTAGAAGTGAAATGTGTCAGTAATATTAGAATCCCAATTCCTTTCCTTTTGTCTCAACTTGTTTTTGGAGTAACATGGATTTAATAACTTTTTATCCCCAAATACTATTTTTATAACAGAAAAATATGGTAACATGTTTTCTTCCTTTGTAGTTTCTGTTGGCAGTCTATGATGGAAACAGCTGCCCTTCTTCCAGCTGCCTAATGTGGCACAAACCTCTATAAAATACTTTTCCAAGAACAGATTATAAAGGGATTGATCCAGCATCCATGAAAATCCATGGGAATGTAGCCAATACCTTTTGTGGGTATAGGATTAAGTTCAAAGAGAGAGCTTGAAACAATCTTTCCTCCGGAAGAGTTATTTCTGAAAGATCCGTTTTCCCCCATTAAGTGTCAGGGGAGATACTATAGAGGAGACTGAGGAAAAAGACAGATACTTTAGTGAGAGATTGTATGAGCTCACTGAATACTTTCTACCACAAGTATCCTTTTCTAAATTCTTTTTCTAAATATCTTTTTCTTCTTTTCTGTGTATATTTTTGTGTGCTTTATATTTGGTGGGAGTTCTTAAACAGCAACCACTAACATGACTTACTGGAAATGTGTCCTTTCCACCAAGAGATTATTTTTTCTAAACTGATGATTAATTCCACTAAAACAGCTCCTCAGCTGGTATGAAGCAAGTTAACTCCACTGACATCAAATGAGGTACACTGACACACGCCACTGACAAATCTGGCCTCAGCATCAAATATCGCCCCTGAGCTCACTAGATCCCAAAGGCTATAATGCGACATTACACAGAGATACTTTTCTGGTTACATTTTCAGGGGTTTGTTGGTGAATGGATGGCTTCCTGAAAGCATGTCTTTGATCTAAGGCAGTCACAAACTGTAGTGAAGCTGGAAGACACAGTACTAACCCTCCATTAAGGCTGAACAGGAAGGGATGAAGGATAAGGACCTCCTATTCTACTCCAGTGCCAGGCACTGCCATTCTAAAATATGCCACTATGTCTCAGACTAAACCTTTCTTCAACGCTGATCACATACTAATAAACTTTACTGAGAACTGCCATAATTGAGGTTACGAACATATTCTAAGTGAGCTTGGCTTTCATAGCTTACCAACATGAAGGCTGAGAGGAAATGTAAATACTTGGAGGGGAGGGGGTGAGAATTAAACAAAAACAAAAGGAGAAAATACATTTATATTGAAGACAACATTTGTACAAGAGCTGGTATAAAACTGTCCCTGAATAAATTTAGGTTATACATTAGGAAAAGGTTTCTAACCATCAGAGCAGTGAGAAGCTACTGAAAAAATTGAAAGGTAGGTAAGGAATTGGTTGAAGGAGAGACAATAGGGACTGCTGAAAGCAGAAGTAATTAGTGGAGGGCCTGCGGGAATAGTCTTTTCATAAATGATCTTAGCTCAAAAAGTAGGAGTGTGATGATGAAATTTGTTGATGACACAAAAGCAGGTGTCACTGTTAAAACAGAGGAGGATCAGGATCTCATGCAGAAAGAACTGGATGAAGTAATAGAAGTGGGATAAATTTCAGAGCTCATAAGGTATCCCAGCAAGATAAACATCCAAGTGTGTCTTGAAGGCGTTCGAAGTGGGTGCTTGAACCACCTCTGGCAGCAGTCTATTCTAAACCTTGGGGGCTCGGACAGTAAAGAAGTGCTTCCTTATGTGCAGCCTGAATTGGTCACGGCGGAGTTTGTGACCATTTGATCTTGTCATCCCTTGGGGTGCTCTGGTGAACAGATGCTCCCCCAGATCCTGGTGAACATCCCTGATAAACTTATAGGTGGCCACCAGATCGCCTCTGAGCCTGCGCTTTTCTAGGCCGAAGAGTCCCAGGGCTCTCAGCCTCGCATCATAAGGTCTGTTTTCCTGCCCTCTGATCATGCGCGTGGCTCTTCTCTGCACTCTCTCAAGCTTCTCCACATCCTTTTTGAATTGTGGAGCCCAAAACTGGACACAGTACTCCAGCTGCGACCCTCACCAAGGCCGAGTACAACGGGAGAATGACGTCCCAGGATTTGCTTGAGAAGCATCTATGGATGCAAGCCAGCGTTTTGCTTGCTTTACTAGCCGCAGCATCACATTGAAGGCTCATGTTCATCTTGTGGTCAATCATGACCCCCAAGTCCCTTTCATCCATAGTGCTAGCCAGCATAGCACTGCCGAACCTATAAGCGTGCTGCAGGTTTTTCCTCCCAAGGTGGAGAACCTTGCATTTTTCGGTGTTAAACACCATCAGGTTCTCATCCGCCCATTTCATGAGCCTGTCAAAATCTGCCTGGATCACCCTCCTGTTCTCAGGTGTGGATGCTCTACCCCAGAGTTTGGTGTCATCAATGAACTTGGCCAGCCCACTTCTAATACCAATGTCTACATCATTGATGAAAATGTTAAAAAGTATAGGCCCTAGGACAGAGCCTTGAGGGACCCCACTGGTCACAGGGCACCATGATGATTGACTTCCATCAACCACCACCAATTCCAATCAACCATCCATGCTCAAGAAGGATGAACTCAGATTGGAACAGGTGCAGAATGGGGCTACAAGGATTATCAGGGGAATGAGGAGCCTATTATGTGAGCAAGCTGAAAGAGTTTAGTCTAAGGAGAAGTGAGATGGATACAATATCTGCCTAATAATACATCCAGGAGGTAAAAAGGAGAAAGAGATATAAGCTAAAAGGTGGTGTTTGTAGAAGAACAAAGAGGTATAAATTAATTATGTATTAATACAGGTTGGAAGTTAGAAGGCTCCTAACTATTAGGGTACCAAGGTTCTAAAACAGCTTTCCAAACAAACCACAGATGTAAAAACTAATCACTTTTAAGATACATTGTGTTAAGTGTATGGGAAGGATTACCTGATGTGGTGCCTCTAATAGTAGATGACATGACTCAATAACCTGGGAAATCCCTTTCAGTCCTATGTTTCTAAATAAAGGAACAATTCACAGATAATTCCAGGAGAGACCATTGCATCACCTAGTAAGAACTCTGATCTAACACGAGCCCTAGAACTTCCTTCAATTAATTCCCATTTGATCTGAATCAGTTCCCATTACGAAAGTCTCCAATCTTGATATAAACATTTCCAGAGTTCTTGGTGAATTGTTTCAAAGGCCAATTGCTCTCACTTTTAAAATTTGTACCTTATTTCTAGTGTCCAGTCATGTATTCTTATGCTTTTTCCTGCCAGACTGTAGAAATTTCTATTATCACATCTCCATTAATAAATTTCTGTTGCTCATGTAGGTATAGTTAGGCTAATCAAGCCTCCCATTAACCTTCTTTTTCTTTAGCTAAGCTAACTGAACTCCTGGGTTACATCCAGACAAGCGAACACATGCTTGTTGCAGCATCTCAAAGCAGTTCAAGATGCCGCAAGAGGCACACTAGGAACAAAAAAATGTTCCCCGCACTCCATATTTGCAGTTTGGACTCTAATTTTGATACTGGAAAATCCCGGTATAAAAAAAAAAAAACCACACTGAGAAAAAGCATATGGAGTATGCCTTGAAGCAACCAGAGGCTGGGTCCTCCAAAGAGATGCTCCAGAGCATCTCTATGGCTGCCATGTGCCCCTTCTGCTCCACCATGCTGCCTCAGTGTGCTGGAGCAAATAGGAGTGGGGCAAGGCTGCAGCAGTGGATCAGACCCAGGCTCTGTCCCAGGTAAGCAGGGATGTCGGGGGTGCAGGGACTGTGGGGGTGAGGTGGATTGTGTGTGTGGGTGGGGGGGACTGTTTGGGAGGGTTGGGACCCCTGCCTGCCTGCCGGCCCTCCCTACATGATGCACGTCCCTTCTCCCCACAGCAGCAGCAGGACCAGGATGAGTTAGGTGCTGCCCCCATGGAACTGGGCCAGCCCAACGGCATGCAGGGCACATGGAGGCAGTATCCAGCCTGGCCCGCTGGTGCATAGATCTTGTGTGCGATGCCGGGAGCCCGGGTGGCAGCAAAAGCAGCTCAGTACTGGCTGAAGGTGCACACCAGCAGACCAGGCTGGTTCTATGTGGCACAGGCTGCGCCGGGTCTCACGCAGCCAGGGCCACACTGTGCCAACGGGGAGCTGTGCCAGTAGTGGGCCATAAGCACCCTGATGGCTGCTGCTGCTGCTGTGGAGTGGGCTGTGCACCATGCCAGGGGGCAGGTGGGGCACCCACCCCTCCCAAGCAGTTCTTCCCACAGTACACAGTCCCCCCATACCCATGCACACAGTCCTCTCAACACCCACACACTCCCCACAACAAATCCTCCACAATCCACCTGCAAACCCCTCAACCCAAACCCTGCCACAATCCACCCAACCCCCCCAATCCCCAAACAAGCCCTATATCCCCCCACAAACCCTACACCCACCTACAATCTCCCCCTCCCCCCAATTCTCATACCCTGCATGCCCAGCTGCCAGACGGGACAGGATGGGACCACCTGGCAGGAGCCATGGCTGTAAAGATAACTACCACACTGCAGCCCTGTCCCATGCCCACACCAGTCCATGCAGCCCCAGCATGGGGGTGGGGGGGTCCTGGTCCCAGGAACCACTTGAGTGTGTGATGGGCTGGGGGTAGGGGTGGAGGTGGCAGCAGGGTTGTATGTGTGAGAGAGACAGATGGGGTCAGGGGTGGGGGCATGCTCTGGGTAGGAAAGACTGCCAGAGCCAAGCTTAGAGCCCTCCTGCCCCCTAGAGCAGTCTGTGTAGGGGGAGGCCAGTCTGAAACAGAAGGGGCTTGCCCAGCCCAGTCCTTGAGCCCCAGTTGAGGTCTTCCCAGGGGTGACATGGGGATCACTGGTGCCTGGGCTTAGACTCAGGGAGCAGAACAGCAAGGTTTGGCACTGCTCAGTCACAAAGCAGTGGGTGGGATAGCTGCAGCTGGACTAATGAGCTGCTATCAGAAGGGAGCTAGTGGGAGCAGCAGGGGGTATGGGCCAGGAGTGAGGGGCACTGGGGGAGCTGTGGGTTGGTAGTGATGGGCAGGGGTAGGGCACCAGCATATCAGTACTGCTCAGCACCCCACATCCTGGTAAGCGAAGAGGGCAGGGGCAGCTCTGATTTTTCCATGATGAAAACACCAAAAGCAAATGTCAAACTATAGTTATTTAGAATTTGTTTTATTATGATGATATAGGCACAAATAGGCTTCCAAAATTGCTTTAAAATTGTAAATAAATGAATAAAACATTGCCCAACTGATCTCTCTATAGTGGTGTTTCACTTTAATTGTGGGATAACATGGATTTGGGTATTTTAATAAGAGAATTTGGGATTTTTATCCTAGAATTTGCTATTTTTAGCAAATATTGTACAATGTTCCAGCAGCAGTCACACTAATGCCGACCTCCATACACCTATACATTATTCTGTCTATACATCCAAGGTCACCTTAGGTTTTCTGATAATAGCATGGGTCTGGGAGCTGCTATATAGCTGAGTATATAGGAGCCTCAAACCTTCCAAGTCCTCATTGGAGTCACTGCTTCCTTGGAAAGATTCCTTTATTAAATATGACCTAAAATCTTTGTAAGACACAATTCATATTTGCTTGCACCAAGTTCTCTATGCTATCTAGATCAATCTTTAATCAGCAACCTGTGTATTTCCGTATTCACTGCATCCTGGATTGCAGCTGGGGGGATGTAGGGGGTGCAGCCATACCCCTTGAGCTGTGTGATACGTGTAACGAGCTCTTTGAGCCAATATTGCCCTGATTGTGCCTGTAGTCTTTCCACACAAATTGTAGTTTGTGTGCTAAAAATTCATATGGACATGAAAATAAACAATGTAAAGTTATATACATTTCCATATGCATATGTGTGCTTATTTTTAAGGGCTTTGAAAGGATTTAAAATGCAAGCTACAAGGAGGAGCCACAAGAAAGGGAAGAGTTTCCATCCTTACTCAGCTCAGCCTGGGGGTTGCATGAACCTTTCATAGCCCACAATTCAGAAAATTATGCTATTGAGAAATGCATTTAATTATTTTCTTAATGTTAAGTAAACTCTTATGTCCAGTTAAAATATTGACCCAATTCAGGCAAGCTGCTTACATCCAGCCATATTCAAAATCTCACTAAATTTGCAATTGGTTGGGAAAAACATTCCACAAAACAGTGATTATTTTTAAACAAAATTCAGCCCCCAAATTTGACAAAATTTTTGAAGTTCTCTTTCCAAAATGGTTCATTATATAATAGCTCTGCCCAATGGGACTGCTTTTCTAAATTGAGGCCCCAGATTTAAAGATGTCTCAATACATTTTTTCTGTATCAACTCTGGGTTGAGATGAAGGGAAGGAAGTTGTAGCCTGTTCTGAGAAGGTTTTGAATAACCAAAAAGAGAGAGTCTGGTTCTTATTTAGGCTCAGAGCTCTTTATAGCGTTTTAACAGTGTAAGTGAAAAATTAAGTTGTTGTAAGTTTGTTTTACAAAGACTGTTGTAATTTGGTATGAGTTATTTCATGAGACTTCATATGTTACCACAACAACATTAGTGTTTACAGATCAACTATTGCATCTTTCTTTTCTACTCATCTGCCTGTGTAGATCATCAGGACTGCAACCAAAATGCCAGAATGTTTATGCATAAAGAAGATGCTTTATACTGGGCAGATATCTTCTAAAAGGAAAAAGCTATCACTGATAGAATGGTCTTTGACTTAAGTACACATATTGGTCATTCTCTTACAGTATCTAGTCATTGATATCAATTTTGTTCCCTATGGTCATAACTGATGCAACACTTTTCTGATACTAAAAACGTAGAACCCAGGTCACACAAAACTTATCTTCTAGAAGTGTTGTTGGTTGTAGCTGTGTTGGTCTAAGGACATAGGCAGACAAGGTTCTTTGGGTAGATGTGATTTATTTTATTAGACCAACCAAATAGTTGGAAAAACTGTTCTTTGCAAGCTTTCAGGCACAAACACTCTTCTTCAGGCATAGGGAAAGGCTGACTGAAGAAGGGTGTTTGTGCCCAAAAGCTTGCAAAGAACAATTTTAACAACTATTTAATTGGTCTAATTAAAGATATCGCATCTACCCAAAGAACCTTGTCTACCTTCTAAAAGGGAACTTTGAGTTGGTATGACCATCAAAAACGTATTACAGAGCAAAGAACTTCGTCAAGTTTTCTTCAACCATTGGCTATGAAACTGAACACTGTAACACACTAATTGTAATGGGCACTGGATAAAGCAGCTACTTGATTATTGGAATTATTTTTTAGCAAACATCAAAATAAATTACATTTTCCTCTTTCCATGTATTTTTCCAATTCCCTTTAGAAACAAAAATGTTCATTTAGGGCATGACAGCTAAAATAGAAATGTCTCTGGCACAAGCTAGCTTTCTAGCCTGCAGGCAAAATATAAAATTGTTGTTAAATTGGAGTGGACCAGAAAATGGATGGTAAAATTCGTCCGTGAAACTTCTACTAATAACAAACATTTGTCCTGTGACATGCACTGTAAGTAATAGCACATGACAAGGTACGTGTTCCAGTGTTATAACAGCAAGATTCAGGAGCATTTTGAGGCAAAAGGTTGAAGGCCAAATACCTTTGCTAACCAAAATACGTAGCTATGACACCATCAAATCCTGTGGTTTTAATCCAAGTTTATAATTTATGAAATATTTGAGAGAATTTTGGAATTTTTTGCAAAATATTAAGTATATATAGTTAAAAAAAGCCACTTTTATTTAACCTTTGAAAAATTTTCTGCCTTTCCTATTTTCATTGACTGTGCTTTCTATCATACCTTAATAGCCATCATAACTTCCAGTAAAGTAGTTATTTGGACTTAAACTGTCATACTAGTATGTGAAGTACATGCATTACAAACAAACAAACAAACAAACAAAAGAATGTTAGTGTTGCAGGAAAATCCTGTTTTCTTTCTGACTTGAACAAATACTTCAAGACATATGAACTGCCAATAAATTTTAAAATCAGCCAGCACAGCAACAATAAAAAGCATTTAAACAAATATTTCCATTTTGAAACGAGTTCTCTCTTCCTCTGAGTTTACTGACCTGGAAGACAGGATCCTGTAACCTAGGTGCAAGCAATTCAGGATTGAGTCCAGTTTTGGTATGTGAAAGGTATATGTAAAAAAGACTTGATATAGGAACCAAGCACAAACTTTTTGTTGAAATTCAAAACAGTTAATGTAGCTCTGCAATTCTCAATTTCATGTGTACTGGACATTCTTATTATTGTAAGAAAGGCCATGTTATTTCCACATTAAGCCCAGAAATACCACAATGAGTGTTCTGTGACAGACAGCTCTTTAGAGACTGACAGAATGATTTCCAGAACAAAGAGGTTGGATCAGTTTCTAAAAGCTTCAGACTGGATGCAGAGCCAGCCTGGGGATAATACAAAGCCTGGACAATAGGATACGCTGTGCGGGTCTAGGAACTATGTGAGAGGCAAGGATTTTTGTGGTTGATATCCTTTATTGGACCAACCCCATTATTGGAATAGATTTAGAAAAGTTTTGGGGTATCACAGAGCACATCTACATAAGACACTACTGTGCAGTACCATTGCCAGGCACTAACTGAGTGGTGACGGTACTGCGCAGTAGTAACAAGCTACACAGTAGCTCGTTGCTACTGTGCAAGTAGCATTGGGGAAAAAAACTATGTGGCAATGCCAGTTACTGCACAGTCTAGTACTTGCTTATGCAACTACGCAGTCTGCTGCTTGTGTAGATGTGGCCACAGTACCATTCCCTGAGTCTCTGGTTAGTGTTGAAAGCTGATCACCCTTTTTTTCCCCTAGTGAGCAGAAAATATGAACAAATTTCATATGGCAGTAATTTCATATTTCATAGGACTGGCAGCTTCTTATTTTAAAACAAAACCAGAATTTGGCCTTGGCACTTCTAGGTAGCCAGCATCACTGGTTGAGTGTTCATAGATTCATAGATGTTAGGGTCGGAATCTATGAATCTATGACTTTTCTAAATCTATTCCAATAATGGGGTTGGTCCAATAAAGGATATCAACCACAAAAATCCTTGCCTCTCACATAGTTCCTAGACCCGCACAGCTACAACATTACTCTGACACTACCAACCCTAACCATAGTCATTCATGCTCCTGCCTGCATTAACCCAGGACTGGCCAATGCATGGTGGTCTCCTGATTTCTCTGTGCATCCCATGTAAGTTCACTGCTCACAGGACAATATCACCTTATGATACCACCACGAGCAGCCAGTTTCCTTTGAGCCTGAAACACCTTTAGGCTCTTAAGATTTACCTTCTATTTACACTGAATCCAAAGAAAATAGCCCAATTATGGGAAAGAAATATATTTCCTTCATTTCCTCATCCTTTTTCCTCCCAGTAAGTGATGCATCCATGCAATACAGATTAAAGTGGCTAATGAGTTTGGAGTAATATCACTATATAGTTACAAGGGCATTGCATTGCTACTAGCATATTCTAAAAGCATAAATAAGACATACCATATTTCATATACCTTTAACTCATATTACCTTAACCTTGTCCTTGGAAAGTGCCTTGAAGCCCGTCAACATTTCTATATGGATGCTATTTCATCTTTATCTAGGACATGCTCTGCAGAGGACATGATCTGCAGAGAGCCCAGGCAGGAGCATCATCATGAGTACTTTCCGCAGTTTATAAGTTTCACAATTCTTCAGCTTTGGTTCCATATAATTTAAGTGTTGAGTCAAAAGCACTATGTATGATCTTTTGGGGCTTACAGAACATGAGCAGCCTTGCAAAATCTAGGCAGATTGCCAGAAATTTTAAACTTGGTTGAACTAATGCTAAAAGGTTAAACATTTCACACAGTTTTGATTCTCCCTTCCCCCAGTTTGCCTTGTTCAAGGCTTCTTGTCAAGAAATGAAAGAACCGGTAATGGACCGGATGGAACTCTTTCAACTGTTACACAGTGATGTTGGTATTGCTGGAAATCTGAAACAAATGTTAAACTTGATCTTTTCCTCAGCTGAAAAGGCCTACAGACATCTAAAGCTATTGAACTGTCTCTCACACCTCATGCTATAAATTTTCTTAACTGAGAAAGCCTTCTGTACAAGAGTTAAGTGGAGTCAGATTTTTATTATTTTTCCTCACACTTACTGAGCAAAGCTGTCCCCCCCAAAAGAAAAAGCTTTTACTTTTTGAGAAATGAATTGGGAGTGTAACGCAAATCTACTTGGGGTAAAGAGCAGCTCTGCAACCTATACCATGACTAAAATAAATGCTTTTGTATTCCCTCAAAACATAATTTGTGTATAATGGCATGGATGGTCATTTCTATAGCTCTGTCACATCTCACACTCACTTTGTAACATGGAAGGTCAGTCACAGAAGAAGAGAGAGGGGAAAAAATAAATACAGCTTGATGAAAGCTAAGGTTTAAAAGCTTTGGGCAATGCTGTGACATCCATTTATAAGCTTATACACAGATGTCACGATATGGCCGTTCTGTGATGCGTTCTAAATGATCTATTGCTTTTTCAGAGAACATTTTTAACTGGAACTAGTGACTGAGAAATCACTTGAGTGACCCAATTTTGCAATTTAGTCAATAAGTGAACAAATACATGAGAAAATGCCAGGCAAAGTACATTTTTTAAAAGTGCTTTCTTTGTCCATTAATGTTGAAAATGCCATTCATTCTTTATTTATTTAAGATTACATTTTAAAATGCACTTGTCAATATATTCTAATATTTTTTAAAGAAGTATATTATCTACCTGCTTAACCATAGCCATTCATGCTCCAGCTTGCATGACTGATCCCCATATCACCTCCATTGAGCATGCCAGAGCTAGCTGCAACCACAAGGTTGAGCTTTTGCATTTGAGCAGCCTTCTCTCAAAAAATGAAAGCTTTTTGGTGTGCAGGAATAAATATCAATTAAAAAAGAATCAAGCAGATTGCTCCTGTTTTATGTGATCCAAGGAGAAAATGTGTCCTACTGTTTAATGCTGTTTAAAAATATAGTTCAAGATGGAGGCTCAGATTCTTTCCAGGATCAGGTGTTTTCAGTGGATGCTGATGAGGAGATCCATACAAAAAAGAAAAAAAAAAAAGGCTTATTGGATTTTCTTTTTAAAGGGAGTACTCCTAAATTATCATTCACCAGTGGATGGACAGAGACAAAATCTGCCTATGTATTCCTAAGGTCTTTCATACTTCAGCTGGGTTTTTTAGTACCATTAAAACAGTTCTCTTTGCCATCATTATTCCATTTTCTTTTCCCTGCTGGCCAAAACAGAAAGTGAAAGATGATGCATGTCTCTTCCCTGGGCTGAGGGGCCAGTTATCACATGATTATTATTATTTGTTAAACTATGTAAGCAATCCCAGTATAATCCTAGATGGTATGTTTTCCAAATCTTTGCCAGACTTGAGTGACTTCTGATTTGAAATCAAGTTGCTAAAAAGTCCATGGTTTCCAGAAATAGTCAAAAAATTTCCTTCCTTTATTTTTATCAGCACTATTTTGAAGTTATTTTAGGAACTACATGCCTAATTCCATATCCATACTCCATAGAAAAATTCCTACAGATATCTATGGGTGGCAGTAGGACTGGGTTCTGGGTCTTTATTTTTAATTTCTATGGGACAGAAACAGCTGTTAGAGGTAGACATACCTACTAATGAGGTAATTTAGGGCCCAATACTAGTTCCACTGACTGACTGGAGATGGTATGACACCTGCTACCCCACACACCCACCTCCTGACAATACACTTTTTTTTTTTTTGTTCTATATAATTTTCTATGTCTCAAATCATGTACTGGCCATCTTTCATTTGATGGGTGCAGTATTGTGGAGTAATTGTTTTGTGTTCCAATTTCAGCACTGATCTAAGATACACAGGTGTGGATTAGCACCACATCTTCACCTGAAATACGTGTGAAAGAGGTGAGTTGAGGAAATAAGTCAAAAGCCCATACACATATCAAAGACCATGGTTGAGTTCTCAGTATTGTACGTGTAACACTAAAGGAAACACACTTAGATACTACCATGATGGGCAGCTATATAGAAGCCTAAGATAGGTAGGGTGAAATTGTTAGTATTTTCAGATGCTTTCCTTCAACGCAATGCTTTCTTCTGAACGTAAAGTGCCAAAAATCTTTAACTTGCTGGTTTAATAATGGTAAACATAATAATTGCATCAATGTAACAGTCCATCATTTATATTGCAATTCTTACTGTTGTATAAACTGATCACATCTAGGTGTCTTGCATCCCGTCTGATTATATATGAATATTTTATAAAACAACACAACAGTATGTGGATCAGTATGTGAAATAGTCGCTTATATCAGTGGAAGTTTTCACAGTATCTTCACAAATTACAGCTAAATGCATTATGTACAATAAAGGAATGTAGTATTCATTTTATTACTGAATTTGCAACATCTATTTATACAAATGAGTATAATTAACTGGGGGGGAGGGGAAATTGGTCAGATTTAAACTATATAAAATAATCCTGAATCCCTGAAGATTCTATAAAGATCAGGTTTTTTAGATTTTATCACAGAACAGAGACGTTTATATTTCTTGCTTTCAGAAATTAAAATTTATTGATGGAACAATTCAGAGTAAGCATTTGAAGTACTTGTGCTAAAGCGTTCTTGTTTAATATTGTATGGAGGGGTGGGGAAAGGAATAAGACATTTGCCTGAGAGGTTCAACTGCAATATAAACTCCATCATCTTAAAGTGGTTTGAGGTTCTGCTGCAAAAATGCAAAAGGCTGAGCAGTTATGCTAATGAATACCACTTAGTCACTTGACAGTTATTGGACATGAAAATCAAACTGCATTATAGTCAGTTAAAACTGTTGGGTAAAGCTACTAAACTCAAGAGATATACAAATAATTTACCCAAACAGTTTGTACTGTTCACTCAGGGCTGATTTTCACCCTCATTTATACTCAGTGTCCCCCTTGAAGGTCAACATAATAGCACAAGTGCCAACAAGGAGGAATTTGACCCTCAGACAGCATTCAATGCTGAGATTTGGTTAATATAAGCAGACAAATTCAGTGCTGATCTTTAATATATACAATTCCAATGAAGTCCAGTGGGAAGCAGTTTGGAGGAGTCACAAAATAGCAAACTCTCATGCACATGGAAAAGAGCTTCTTGACTGTCTCTCAGTTGGAAGGATGGTTGCTTTGATCTGTAACATAAGGACTTGGGGCTCATTGTAAACAAAAGCCTATTAGGTATCTAAAGCATGACTTTGGCAGGCTTTAAATGTCTAACCATAGTGCAGCTCCCTAACCCTGAAAGTGCCTAACCTTGTCAGGCACAGCCTTGTTGACCTGAAATTTCTCTGGGTACCAACCATTCTGCCTCTGCACATACCCAGAACTGCCCCAGTTAGGCAATTAGGCACTCTGCTCCCACTTACATTCAGTGAAGAGCCAGAAACTTAGTGGAGTAGCACCTAAGTCTTCTTAGGAACCTGAGCATACACACTGAGTATACCAAGAAATATGGACAGGACAGTCAAAGCAGGATGATAGAGATAGGCTCACCGATGATGGTCACATTGGCCACCAACCTAATGGCTACATCACTCATCCACTCACATGAGAGAACGTGGCTTGTAGGCTTCCATTCAGTCTAAGGGGGTTTAAACTTGTCTCTCTCACCTCCAAGTAAAGAGTTTCCTGACCACCAGCGTGTACAATAGGGGATAGGATAGGGGAACCTTTCACCACTCTATTGAAGAGAAAGGAATGCAAGACTCATAGGGGCAAGAAGAAGAAAGGAATTCAAGATTCACAGAGGCAGAAGAATGAACCAAGAGGGAGCCTGACCCTGAAATATTATTGTAAGCATCTGTCTTCTTGAGAGGATTCCAAACTGGATTAAGCACAGATAGAAGCACCTGCCTGAAGAGAGACTCAGGTGCCTAAGCTCTGGGGAGGGATGGGCCTTCAAAACATTCCTGTTCTCAGTGCTTTCTGCTGACTAGGCCTAAAGATGCCCTGCTCAGTGAAGAAATGGTTTTGGATTGCAATTTTGAGGTATATGTTGTATATAATATATATACAAGAAACCCACAGACCCAAAAACATATCTGCATAGAACCAGCAATTACCCTAAACACACCAAGAAAGCTGTAATATACAGTCAAGCCCTCCAATACCATCGAATTTGCACTGAGAATACCCGTGACTATTACCTCACAAATCTCAAAAAGGCCTTCACTCAACAAGGACACTCCTCCAGAGAGACAGATCACACTTTTGAAAGAGCCACCCAGATACCACATGAAGAATTGCTGCAGTATAGAAGAAACCCCCCCATGAATCTCACACCACTGGTTATGACATATCATCCCTCCCTGAAACTTATAAGGAAAATCCTCAAACAATTGCAACCCATACTAGCAGAAGACCCAATTTTTAAGGAGATCTTCCCAGAACCACCCATCTTAACCTTTAAACAAGCACCTAACCTTGCCAACCTCATCACCAAAAGCAAACTTCCTACAGCCCAAAACACACCAAATGGATCCAGACCATGCCAGGACAAGAAATGTGGAACCTGCCAATACATCTCCACCACCCCCACAATTACTACACCCCATGACAGAACCATCACCATTCCTGGATCTTACACCTATACCTCCAGATATATAATATATCTCATCCAGTGCACTAAATGCCCTGATGGAGAATATGTAGGAGAGACCAAACAAGAACTGCATACCAGCATGAACACACACTGAAAATCTATCAAAGAGAAAAATACCCAATTACCTGTGGGGCACGTTTCTCACAAAAAAAGCCAACCCACTCTCTCTCCAATCTCTCAGTTTTAATCCTCAAAGGGAATTTACAAAACGCCTTTCACATATGTGCCTATGAACTTCACTTCATCAATCTACTGGATACAAAAAATCATGGAGTAAATATAGACATTGGATTTATGACACATTATAACATTATAGGAGGATTATTCTGCACTGGTCCGGTCCTGTAGGGAGCATACCAGGAAAGCCAAGGCTGCAACTGAACTCCAACTAGCTTTGAGCATGAAGGATAATAAAAAGTCCTTTTTCAGATATGTGGGGAGCTGGAGGAAAAGCAGGGGCAACATTGGACCCCTGCTGAACCAGATGGGGCAACTGACAACTGACGCCCAGGAAAAAGCCAACCTATTAAATAGGTACTTTGCGTCGGTCTTTCATCAGTCCCATGGGACGCCCATGCCCACTACGGGACAGGGAAGTCCGGGTGAGGGTGATCCCCTGCCCTCCATTAATGCTGACTTCGTGAAGAAACATCTTGAGAAGCTGGATACCTTCAAGTCAGCCAGCCCTGACAATCTTCACCCCAGGGTACTCAAGGAGCTGGCAAGCATCATAGCCCAGCTTCTAGGTGTCCTGTGACCAGTGGGGTCCCCCAAGGCTCTGTCCTTGGACCCATACTGTTCAACATCTTCATTAATGATGTGGACACTGGAGTCAGAAGCGGACTGGCCAAGTTCGCCGATGACACCAAACTTTGGGGTAAAGCATCCACGCCAGAAGACAGGCAGGTGATCCAGGCTGACCTGGACAGGCTCAGCAAGTGGGCGGACGAGAATCTGATGGTGTTCAATGCCGATAAATGCAAGGTTCTCCACCTCGGGAAGAAAAACCCACAGCATCCTTATAGGCTCGGCAGTGCTATGTTGGCTAGCACTATGGAAGAAAGAGACTTGGGGGTCATCATTGACCACAAGATGAACATGAGCCTGCAGTGCGATGCTGCGGCTAGTAAAGCGACCAAAACGCTGGCTTGCATCCATAGATGCTTCTCAAGCAAATCCCGGGACGTCATTCTCCCCTTGTACTTGGCCTTAGTGAGGCCGCAGCCGGAGTACTGCGTCCAGTTTTGGGCTCCACAATTCAAAAAGGATGTGGAGAAGCTTGAGAGAGTGCAGAGAAGAGCCACGCGCATGATCAGAGGGCAGGAAAACAGACCTTATGATGCGAGGCTGAGAGCCCTGGGACTCTTTAGCCTGGAAAAGGGCAGGCTCAGGGGTGATCTGATGGCCACCTACAAGTTTATCAGGGGTGACCACCAGTATCTGGGGGAGCGTTTGTTCACCAGAGCGCCCCAAAGGATGACGACTAGGTCGAATGGTCATAAACTACTACAAGACCGTTTCAGGCTGGACATAAGGAAGAATTTCTTTACTGTCCGAGCCCCCAAGGTCTGGAACAGCCTGCCACCGGAGGTGGTTCAAGCGCCTACATTGAACACCTTCAAGAGCAAACTGGATGCTTATCTTGCTGGGATCCTATGACCCCAGCTGACTTCCTGCCCTTTGGGCAGGGGGCTGGACTTGATGATTTTCCGAGGTCCCTTCCAGCCCTAACGTCTATGAAATCTATGAAATAAACTGCCTGACATCTGACTCCCCAGATTCCACTTTTTACCAACTATATTCATCCCCTTCCCCCCTCCTCCTGTCTCTCATCCATTGACTACAGCTACATTCATTCCGCTTTCCACCTCTTTCCACCTGTCCCTCACCTACTGACCACCTTAATTTACATTTTAACTGACTGGTTTCCTTGCATATGTACTGTCCTCTGGCTGCTTTACTACTCCATCTAGGAAGAGCACAGACCATCTCCAGATGCTTCCTCTGCCTGGTGAAGGGTAATTGTACCCAAAAGCTTGCAAAGAAGAATTTTTCCAACTATCTGACTTGGTCTAATAAAAGATATTGGATTTACCCAAAGAACCTTGTCTGATTGATTGGAGACACTTAGAAGGAAAACATTTAGAAGGACAAACTCCCCCCCCCCCCACCTACCCACAATATATCTCCGCTCCACAGAGTTTTATTAAGACTATCTTTAAAATAATCCCATTGTTTTGCATTTCATGTTGGCGTGCTCCGTTACTATGTAATCCTCCCTCCCCCCACTTGATGATTGAGTTTGTCACCTCAATCTGTCTGAAAGAGAGTAAATTAGGAGACACTAGGTGCATCTACATGTGCACTCTACTGCAGAGAAGACTAATTAGTTCTGCAGTAAAGTGTCACCATCTACATGTGCACCAGTATTAAGGCACAGTAAATTAATTAACTCTGCCGTAAATTAATTAACTCTATTCCCTCCAGAACTATCTTAGAGGAGAGTAATTACATTCACTGAAACATGTGTAGATGGTGACAAGGGCTGCCTGGGGCACAAGGGTGCTAAAGTGTGGAGGCTGCCTGCTACCTAGTCCTACACTGTAGCATCCTTGTGCCCCAGTAACTTCCCAATGCCATCAGCCAGAGCCCAGGGCTGACCCCTGGGGCCCCCTGCCACCTCTGGGCTGCTCCACCCTGGTTCACAATGGTGCAGTCTTGGGTGCATGTATAGATGCCTCCCCCAGGAACAGCTGACTCTGGCACAAACTTTATCAGAGTGTATTGCATCATGTTAATAGCTTGTGTAGATGCACCCATTGGGATTTATTCCTCTCTTCAAATAATTTCTCATTCTTTATTTTTCCACACTTCTGTCTGTTCACATTTAGTAGAATTTGAATATTTTTTTCTCCTTGTTCAGAGAGAGAAAATGTGCATGAATACTATAAGAACACCAGGACAAAGAGAACACATTTAAATTGGTTAAATATACAAGATCAAAGAAAAAAAATCTGAAGTTAAATGAACTGAAAATAGCTTACTGAAAGTCCCACCACTTCACTGAATACAGTGGGAAAACTGTAAAAGGCAAAAAGGTAAATCTTTATCCTGTAACCAGAAACTTTCAATGTGGATCTAATGATAATGACCTGCTTCACTATAAATGCCTTCTTCTTAGGAACTGAAATATTTCTCTGCACTTCCCCCCAGTCACCTGTGTATTACTGCATAGTTAACATTCATGCAGTCCTTTTCAGAAAGGCACAGTAACTGGCTCTGTGATACTGCTTTTTGTTCCCTTTCTGGATATGCTGAACTCAGCTGTTGACAGTAAGAGGGTGTGCTTGAAAATCTGTGTTAATAAAAACTCTGTTTAATTTATCTGGTTCTCTGTGGCTGTCCATTCCGATGAGCAGTCTAAACCAAGATACTACAACATAAATTATCCTTCAGTTCCAGTTAGCAAAGAATGGACTGTGACACAAACACCAAAAGCAGAGAGCACCAGCAGTGTTACTGACCAGCTTCAGGAAACCAAACCTTCATTTCTCCAACAAGCACTTATGTGCTTTCTTCCATCCTGCCCCTTCTTACTGTGAAACACTCCCAAAATAAATCATAAAAGCCATCACTATATATCCTCCTTCAAGCTCCATCTCATAATTCACTCCTTCCAGGATGCATATGCAGTTAACTGCAACCTTGCAACAGTAAGTGACAAGCTGTAGTTACTGCTCCTGACTGACTACAAGTTCTGCATATCTTAATATTTGCCTTGTTTGCCCTTCACCTTGGACTACATGTCTCATTTACCTGCTTTTAATATTCTTTGAGCTGAAGCCTATCAGATATATTTTCCCATGTCTACCACAACCAACTTAACTTGGTTGGTCTCTCCTCACTACTACAGAACAAACAACAGTAAGTAGCAATATTAAAATATAATTGAATTTAGGCATATTGATACTGCTCACAGCTCTTGAGGTTTTATCTGATTGCAATTGCTCTTATCTTACAGTTTCATAACTTTAGCTCTTATGGGAGAATTTTAAATGCTTCAGAAGCCAAGTATCACAAAAAGTTGCACAATTAATTTAAATGTACCTTGAGTAACATGTTGGTTTCTCTCTATTGTCTACACAACTGAACATCCAGATACTGACAGTGATTAACTACTATGCTAACACCCAGTTTGCACACACAGATTAAGTAACTGTACTTCCAAATCAGACCTGTAGTTATATGTGTACAGGCAGTCCTCGACTTACGACATTTTGAGTTACAACATTTCACACTTACAATGTTTATAAGTTGACACCCTGTTTCAACTTTCTGACATCAGTTTTGACTTGACAACACTTGATCTGACACCAAGCCATGGCAGTGAACAAGTTTGCTGCATCACCCATCTCCCTGGAGAACATCTGTCCAAACTTCCTTGGACATTTTCTTTAAGAAAGCAGACAAGACTCCAGAAAAACCTGCAGCCAAGACTCCTGAGAAGACTCCAGCCAAGAATCCTTCAACACGTCCAACCAAGAGCCCTTCTAAACATCCAGCAAAGTCTCCTCAAAGAAGTCCTTCCAAATCAACATGATTGCTATGTACAACATAAATACATTAATGTAGCTATAGTACTCATCTATAATTGATTGAGTACAAAATTCTGGGTTATTTTTGGTGAAAATAGGGTATCAGACCTTGGTTCAGGAACCAATCCCCCATTTATAACATTGTTCCCTATGGGAAAATCAGTTCTGAGTTACAACATTTCAACTTGCAACGTGGTTTTCAGTAACCAATTGTGTCATGACTGCCTGTATTTTCGTGGCTTCTGAAGATATGAAGATCTGTCCCTTAGTTCATTTCATTGTAAAAAACAGAAAATTTAGTAGACTATACAGTGCAAATAAAATTACCCATTCTCATCCGCTCTTGTGGATTATACTCTAGTTAGATTATGACCCAAAGCCACAATTTCTGTACAAAGTGTAGTGGAGTTCTGAAAGGATTTTGCTTCACGGGAACCATTAAGTTGAGTTGTATTGCTCTCAGCCAATGTTTGTGTTTTCTTCTCTGAGGAGTGAATCCCCATGACTATTGTTAAAGTTTTAAAAGCTGTGTTTTCACTTGAAGAAGCAATTTCAGAGCATTGACTGTGCTTTTTGAAGCAGAAACAACAACTAACTTTTTTAGCTACTCACAATTGGCCTTCCAGAATTAATACTACAAATAAGTTAAAGGCCACTAAAAACAAATATTTAAATTTTTTATTTTGGATTAAATTAGGAATGTTTCTAATATCCCTAAATTACCAGGAAGCAGGGGCTGTTGGGTAAGCCCCTTACAGATATTTTGGCACAGAGATGTGGGAATGGCCTGCTGGTCTTTGAGGGCAGCAACGAGATCAGTCACGAACTCTGTCATATAATTTTACTCTTGTTTGTGAAGGAGTTGCGTATAAAATTAGTAAGAACATGAGCACTGACTAGAAATAGGTCACAGGCAGGGATCACGTCTTTCCATGATAGTTAGAATATTAGTGAATGTATTTGGTACTACCTGAATAGATCCCCATGTGCAGGGGTGTACACTTGTAGAGGCACAAATAGCAGTGGCACAAAATTGTGTCACTGCTTTGTGCCCCATCATACGCCCCTGAATGTGTGCTTCGGTGCCCAGCAAATTGTCCTTAGTAGGGGTAGGGGAGGTTGGGGACAGCAACTGTGCTGGCCCCAGCAGTGTTACCTGATGTTCTGGTGCAGCAGGGGCACAGATCCAGCAGCCAGAGCATTGCTCTGCATGACCAGCCCACCGTTTGTTCTGGCTCATGCTGATGACATCTGCTCTGCAGTGTTTTTTTTTCCCCCTGGAGCTTTTTTCCCCGGTAGCAAATTTTGCCACCGCACTGGAAATTTGCACTGCAGCCCACATTTTAATGCTCCCCATGTGCAGTTTGTGGCATCACAAACTGTACACCCTTGTATGTGGGGGCCCAACCCCTGTGTCTATCAAGGCAGATACAAATCCAAACCTTGGGCAGTAACTAAAGGAGTTCATCCTCAGAAGAGCAAGCTGAAACTGATGGCCAGGATTTTGTGGACATGATGGAAACCCATAAACCTCTGTACTTGGTATCATGAAGTTTGTAGTTGCCTTCAAGCATAGGAACTTAGGCTATATGAGCCATCATATAGGCAACAGTAGGAAGAAAGCTAATGTCTCCAAATCACACACTTTTCAATAATGAACAAAAATACAATGTCATTATCTCAGGCCATAGAATAAAAACTGCCATGCTTATGTGTAAATCTGATTTGATATTAAAAGATGACACATGTACACAAGGTAATCCATCAAATTAGAAGCTACCTCTTTGACCCTGTATACCTGGTTCCCATTAGATCAGCTGTGCTGGCCTTAGTGTGCTATGCCAGTAGGAATAAACTTGCTTATTTTACAAGACAAATACACCATCCTGACACTGACAGCATAAGGAGTTATTATTTGAGTTCAGACTGTTTTTCTTCTTCTCCTCCATGTCATGAACAGAATTGGCTAGTTTTCAAAGCAATGAAAGCAACTTTAAAAATAATCAATCTTGAGCAGAGACTCCCAGGATTTAACCATGTACTTTTCTTTAGGCATGCTGCTTTCTGCAGATCAGCATTAGTCACACAGCCCAGGTTATGAGATGCAGACTCAGATTATTGCACACACAGGAGTAAGCCTATTCTGGGATATTCTAAGTGTGTTTAATTAGAATTTCTAGAGCATTTTTCTTTAAATAGGATTAAAGAGACTAAACTGTTTCTTTGTTTTAACCTTGTTTTTACTACAATAATGTAAATTAGGATCATTGTAGCTATTTCTAAATAATGAGGCTGTTACCAACCCATGCTGTTTCTATCTGTATAGAAATAGATATATTGCTGTAGCTCATACCACTGTTACCTTAGGATGGTGATTCTCCACCAGGGCACCACTGCACCTCAGGGTGTTGTGAGATCCTTTTAAGGGTGCTGTGGTATGCCCGTAATATTAGCCCTGTTAAGTACATAAACACCTACACATGATTCACAAGAAACACAAATCCGTATTATCAAAACATTCTGACCTGTTGTGGTCTGAGGTCTTTGCAACAGAAGAGTTGCTCTTGTATCTCTGTAATCCAGAAATCAGGGAATGCTAAGAGCTGGCATTTTCTAAGGGATGCCTCGAGTCTAATAAATCTGAGAACCACTGCCTTAGGACTCCTTTGAAACTCCCATAGTATTCTTCCTACCCAGTGTCTGATACCACCTGATCATATGGTCAAATTCCTTTATTGGCCTGAACCTTGTTCTGTATGGACTTTACCTACCTACTAGCTCTATGTCAAGAAAAAAAGAAATAGAGGGAAGACGATATTTGTATCCTATACATACTTCTAGGCCCAGTCATAAGCCTCCAGAAACAGCAGTCCTGGAATTATGTAAAGAAGGCTGTTCTCATGTTAATAAAAGACTTTTCTCATCAAATTGGTAGTCAGAAACAGGAAATATGAAATTTCATACAAGAATACACATCTGTAAAATTTTCAGGCCAGATTTACAGTGTCATACATGAGTTTAAAAGGCATTGACAGAGGTAGCAATTTTCTCTGCTTTTATGAAATACAGTGGAACCTGCCTAGTAGCAAATGTGGTTCAGTGAAAGATTTAATATACAATGAAGTGGCACAAATGGCTTCAATTGCTTCAAATCTAGATTCTCTATTTCTTCCATTGTGAGAAACTATAACAAGAATAAATTCTCCAGCAATATCCTTACATTTCCATTACTGGATGGAGCAAATATCACTGTTTCAGAAGCTTCTGTGCAGTCACAAGGGAGAATGGAAAGCATCAGCTGATTGAGGGCTGTGATGACAGTGGGCAACTTTTGCCAATATAACTACCCCAGTCACAATGAAACTTCCTAAAGGGAAAGTTTTCATGTGCAAACGTGTTTCACAATGGTCAGACCTGGGCCCCATCCTAGGGCGTGTAGCTAGGCCAGGCAGTGGTTAATCCATGGGTGCAAGAGAAAGGAATATTTGTCTCAGAGATATAAAGCTGTGGAAGAAGTCTACAGAAGTCTCTCAGCAAACTGGCTGAATTCTCCATGTCTACTTACATCCCCTAAGTTTCCCTAAACATTGATAACGTTATCTGGCAGTTGGCTAAAATGACACAGCTCACCAGAGCTGTAGCTGGGCAGTTCCATGCCCAGGGCAGCCATGTGACTTCGAGGGCTGCACTGGCTACTGTGGTATCAATCATAGTGGTGCAATTAGCTGTTTTTGCAGTCACTGCCAACAACTCAAAAACTGAAAAGTATGGTAACAACAAAAAAAAGTTGTTTGCTTCTCACCAGATTTCCTCCTCTACCCAAGAAAAACACGGATTTCTCATTTTAACAGAAAAACCACATGGATTTTGCACTTTTGCAAAGTGCTTTCTGCAGGCTGGCAGAATTTCGGCCTGCAAGGGGCTGGGGGGAGTGGGAAGAGGGCGGTCAGGCAGCGGGTGCTATGTGCATGGAGAGCAGCTCCCACAGGTAAGTCTGGCAGGACGGTGGAGGGCAGGGAGGATTGAGGCCCCCATAGGGAAGGAGGGAATGAGTTGGGCAGGGCTGGGGTGGTGGCTGGAGGGCTTTGGACTTGGGGCTGGAGCGCATGGCTGCAGGGTCCCAGCGGAGAGCGAGATGGGTCCATGGGCAGCTCGTCCGGGGAGTGGGGAGGTGGGGCTGACTCCCCACTGCTGCAGGGACTCCCAGCGGGGCAGAGGGGACCTGTGCCCCCCAGATCTGTGTGCAGGGTAGGGGCAGGTACAGGGGTGGGCTGCCTGCTGCTGGCTCGGGCTCCCCACCCTGCTGCTTTCCCCTGGGGCCTCCGTGGCCCAGCGGGCAGGATGCAGCATGGCAGGGCAGAGCAGGGCTAGACAGGGAAGCTCCTTGTTACTATGAGCTCCATGCTGCCCTGGTGAGGCATCCCCTGCCTGGCTGGCAGCAGTGGGGGCAATGGTGCAGGGTTGTGCCCCTTGTTGTTGCAGGGCAGGCAGGGGGAACATTCCCAGGGCAGCGTGGAACTCACAGTGGCAAGGAGCGTCCCCTCACATCCCATTCTTCCCTGCTGTGCTGGGTCCCACGGAACAGGGTGGGCCACCCAGGCCATGGCCTGACCAACTTTTATCATGTTAATTTAGCTAGCTATGCAGTTAAAAAAAATAGCTATGCAGTTTTAACCAGAATGACAATTGAGCATTTGTGGGTTATATAAATTAATGTGCTAAAATTGGCTTGGGCCATGGCCTGAGTGGCCCACCCCAGTCCATGACCTATGCATGGGAGGGGAGCCAGGCTCCAAGCTCTGTTTCGCTGCAGTAGCTGCTGCCTCCTGCAGGCAGCAGCCGGGGCTCATGCATTGCTGCAGGGGGCAGGGGTCTGCAGACCTGGATCCCTGGCCCTGTAGCCCTGGCAGCTGGGGGCCCCCTCTGGCAGGGCTGGGGGGGGAGGGCAAGGGGCATCAGTAAGGCCAGGGGGCTCTAGAGGGGGGAGTGAGGGGTGCCAACATGGCCAGGGGGTTGTGGGGGGAAAGTGAGGGGCACCAGCATGGCCAGAGGGCTGGGTGGGGAGAGTAAGGGGCACCAACAGGGCCAGGGGCTGTGACTTCAGAGTGAGGGGCCTGGACCTGCCTTCTGTGATCTAAGGGGGCAGGGGAAACTCTGATTTTCCATGATAAAATACCCCAAAATCAAATACCAAAATGTATAGGTATTTAGAATTTATTTTATTATAGTGTTTGAGGCAGTGCTAGGCTTCCAAATTGCTTTAAAACTGTAAATATATTCAATATATAAATAACACATTGTGTTTAACTGAGATATATATATATAGTGGCCTTTCATTTTAATCATGGATTTTGGGTTTTTAATCAGAGAACTTGCAATTTCTTATCAGGGAAAACCAGGATCCCTGCTTCTCACACACTACCTATGACACGTGGTTACACTCCATAACACTTTCACTCTTTGTTCCGGTAGAAAATGAAAAGCAAATTAAAGTATTCACTTTAGTGCAAAATCTTAATAATGACCCCAGGGCTCTTGTATCAACAGAATAGTACATCTAATTGGTGCATGCCCCATATGTTTGGGAAGTTATTTTGCATTAACATTGTTGAAGTCATCCATTAAAGTTTTATGCTGAAATACAAGTGTGATGGAACTGGGCTGTGTTCTGCTTTTCATTATCTTTTGGAAGTAGAAGTGAAAGTCTTGTGTAGCATTAGATCACATTTCAAGCAGTTTTGTAAGTGAGGTAAAAGTAAACGATGCAGGAGTTAACATGGAGTGTCCATGTTTTTCAGGTTTTGAGGATGAAATGTGTCTCGCTATTGCTAAATTACATTATAATGGAATAATTATATCATCCAGCAGCCTTCAGAAACATTCAAATGGAGAAGCTGGCTGGGCATCTTTAATTTAACCAAAATTAAAAGTCTTTGCAGGACCCTTTCCCCTTCCCTGCAATTGTCTTGCTTTATTCTACAGAAACTAAGAAACATCTCTCATGCTACTAGGGTTTCTCTCATACATATACTAAAATTAAATAGTAACATAGGATGCTTGCAATGGACTGAAACAAACTTTGTTAGAAATTTACTATTTAAAGGGCAAGAGAATACTCCAATAGAATACTAATTTTACTCTCCACAACTTTGTATTTTCATTGACTGCCCAGTGACTTCATGTGTATAAGATACCCTAGGGAAGCTTTAGTGAGTAAGCTGTAGCAGCAAATCAGGCATTTCAAATGTTCAGCTATTTCAACCAAGAAGAGAAGAAATTCAAGAAAATGAAGCCAATAAAGACAGGAAAAAAATATTATACTAGTGTGTCAGATGCATGTTATCAACTCCATGTCAGCCTCATTCCAATGGATAGGCTTCACAATTCCTTCTACATATCAAACTTCAGAAAGTTCCAGAGATTTAAACATGAATATCAGGAAGCACTAACATTTTTTTTTAAATTTCTTTAAATTTCTATACAGCAATCTTAAAGTGTAACAATGAGCTATGTGAAGAATCCCCAATATTCTATCTCCCACAATTGTTGATTATTATGGCCCTCATAGGTGAAGGAAGAATCACGCAGCAAGATATAAGACAAGTCTTTTATTTATCTCCTAACGAATGTAGGAAAAGCCCCAGGAAATCTAAAGTATGCCTAAGGGAAAGATACCTATAAAGGTACCTCAGAGAGAATTTTTTGGTATATATATGTATTCAATTAACGGTTTGGGATGTTAAAAAGTCATATTGTATGAACAGACTTAATTTGTTTGATGTTTAAGATGAACAGAAATAATCTGAGCTAGGCAAAGGTGTGCAGGTGTAGCTGTTCAGACATAAACTGCATTTAAACCATGGGGAAATGACTGAGCCATGCTACTTAAATACAGTTTCCCTTTTAGAGTTCCACAATGCATTTTCAAAATAGGTTTCAAAAGGAACTGCCTAGCTCTACCTCCTGCATCTCAGTCTCTGACAAGGAAACCAACTGACCTTTCCTAAGGCACACAGTGGTCTTCTTCAAACACCTGACCAGTACCACTTGTGATTCTTCTCTTTACCTATTACATGAAATCCATTGCTACAGGACAAACCGTCAAATTTAGGAAGTTTCGTTTGCATTTATTAGCATTCATATTAGCACTCACCTGTGGAACTGCATATTCTGATGAAGCATGCTTCTGTAGTCTGCCACTGAAGACAGTGAAGCAAAATCCCTCCTATGCTTCATCTACCATCACCTCTAATTTTCAATGCAATGAACATCCTAGAATATGGCTGCCATAATCAGCTGTTCATCCAGCTACTGTTTCTCCATACTACCTATCTTCTCTTTTTGTCTCAAAAATTTCCCTAGTTATCAGTCACTACTGCACTTCTCTTTAATCTCAATACCAGTTGTCTCATGATATCACTGTAATCTCAAAGTGAAGCTCTACTCACGTAGTCACTAGCTAAAAAGACTCTGATTTAACCTTTTAATAATACACGAGTTAAAATAACAAGAGCAGTGGGCCATGAAGGAATATTGTTAAACGGTTGCACCAAGGCTGAAGGAGTAGATAGAAAATAAAACAACTCACTGGAAACTTAAAAATAAGAGAAATATTAACAACAGACAGCTCCAGTGCCTGTTATTTTTAATCTTTTTATTTAAATCATATTTTAATTTCCCCCAATACATTAACCTAATTTTATTTTAAATAAAATTTTATTTTAAATTATTATTTAAAAACACGTACCTATTTTCTTAAAACACTTCAACTCTTAAACAGCCTTCCACATGTTCTTGTTGAAGTACAGTAGAAAAGGCTATCTATATATACCACAGTAAAATGTTGAATTCAAAAAATTGCTGAGACTCTATTATAGTACGTAAATCTGCATAAGGGACTACTGCCCTGGGCTAACAAAACTTTACATGCAATTTCAGTGATGTTTCTTAGAGAAGGTAGATTTAATACATTTATGGTTTGCTAGATTTGGAGAACATGTCACATGATCAAACTGGCTTTCAAAGAGACAGCATAAAATATAATTCATCCCTCCCACTCCTGGACAGTTGGTAAACTTTTCAAAAGCATGAATGATTTGGGAGCTTAAGTCCTATTATAAGTCATTTCATGACACAGTCAATGGATATTAGCCATCCAAATAACATAGGTGCTTTTGAAAATTTTACCACTTTGCCAGAAATAAGTCCTTAATTATGTTTGACCTCTATGCAGAGCCAGAATGTTGAGATGGTGCAAGGGACTTTATTTCCCGTGTAAGAGCTAAACATGACAAAAACACTAAAGTGCACTGTTATAGGTATGGTAGGAGTCTTGAGGTTCTTCTTTCTTGATCTAAAACCTGCCCATGATCTTTGTTTATCAACTCTCCTGCCATTCCTTGATGGGAGAATAAGTAAAGAATTAAACAAAAGAAGATTACTGACAATATGACCAAGCTTGTATCTGGTTCCTCAATACTTCTTGAGGAAAATACCTGGTGTGATCACATGCACGGAACATTAGTTAGTCTCGTCAAATTCAATATCTCACAGTCCTCACAGCCGGTGAACTGGTATGAGCCTAGTTTACCTTAACAGTCTATTTTCCTTTGTCTTTTCCCTTTTTAGGGTCCCACAGTTGACAGGAACAGCTTATCCTCCCAGTCTACCAGAGGGGTCACACCTCTCTCTCTCTGGTAAGTTATTTCTGCTTTTCCAGGAAACCGCTTCTCCTCTCACAAGCTGCTGCTGGTGAGCTCCCACGTCTTTGCACAGGTTGTTACAACCTTACTCAGTTGTTCTCTCTCAGACTCTGTCCCTTTCCAGGGGTAGAGACTTGCCAGCAACAATCTTTTAACTGCTTCACACCGTTTCCTTTTCTGGTCATTAATCAAAGTCTCTTTTCAGGTGAGAACTCCCTGAGTGGAACGCAATCTGATGATGTCACCATGCCCGCTACTCATGTCTCTGACTCCCGGTAAGTTTCCATGGAATGACCCATGCAACAGGTCAGAGCTTGACTTCCTGTTACATGCCCAAGGATAAAGATATGGACACTGTTTTTGTCATAAAAAAGAAAAGCTAGACACAAGTGTAATCTCTGTTGCTCAGCTACAAGAGACAGATGAGGCAAGATGATGCACATTTAAGTTCTGTAGCCCTATTCTCAAGTCCAACATCTTGCTGCAGTTATACATGCACTGTGTGGAGTTTGTTACAGTTTGGGAAATGCAATATACTTTATGAAGAAAGAAGCACTTTCAAGGCATTGTGACACTGGTAAAGGAAAAAGGAAAATGGAAAATAAGTCCCAATGACTCTTACAGAAACTATGTAGAAATCATGTCCCCCTGCTCCGCTATATAGAGACTCTTGACATCAGGGTGGATTAAAGCACGTGCCCACAGGGCCCGGGGGCAGCATGGCCTAGGCAGGCATCCTGGCTGTGGGCATCCAGGGTGGGCAGCATGCACCTCCTCCCCTCTAGCCAGGCCATGGCCAGGGCCAGGGGCTAGGGGCAGGTGCAGAGCTCCCTTGCAGGCAGCAGTGGCTTCCCAGGGCCATTTGCTGCCAGGAGGCAGCATGGGCAGCCCCGCTTCCACTCTTACTACCTGTTGTCTGCAGGCAGCCATCAGCACCACTGGGAGAGGAGAGGACAGGACATCCCAGCCCAGCCCAGCCCAGCCCAAGGGCGGGCAGATGGAGATGGGCAGGCATCTGGGGATGGAGCTCTTGCCACCCCCGCCCCCCCAGCAGGCCCCAGCCCTGGCCCATCCTGCAGCTCCAGCTGTGTGATACCTGCTGGTGGAGAGGCCGGAGCACCTTCAACTCAGCAGTGCTCATGTTCCCTAGCTTGCCCTAGACATGCCAAGGAAGCTGGGTAGGCCCAGCCACAGCCCCCTGTCAGCCACAGAGAGAACCATGCCTGATGAAGGGTGTTTATGCCCAAAAGCTTGCAATTCAAGACATTTTTTTGCAAATATCTTGTTGGTTTAACAAAAGATATCTCTACTACAAGTCCTGATTGCCTTGACTATATCCAGCAATTCACAGATTAATACTTCCTTTCCTGCTTTCTGTAGCAGCAGCCATGGTTTAATAATATTAATCCATGTGAAACTTGGATTTTGTTAAGGAGAGCAAACTTGTATTTTGTTGTTGTTTTGTAATTTTTTTTTAATCCAAGGAAAGAAGCCTTCCAGATCTTCACCCAATAATTTAATGTATCTTAAATTCAGTGTACTAGGTTCCAAAAACAGTTCAATAACTTTAATTTTAGAATATAAAATTAGTTGCGACTCATTCTGCAATAAAAGGGCCTTATACAGATAACTGTATTTGTAATGGGAGAAACTAACTAAATATAGCCCTTAGATCCCTCCTATACATTGATCTTGAGCTGAGCAAGAACCCATAACCTTTAATTTAGCAGCTTGCAGGCATTTATTATCTTTTCCCTTAGCCCAACATTTTGGAGGTCTAGTAGAGGGACTTTTAATACTAGAGTAGCGCACTGCAAATTCTAGCCTTTTTAAACCAAATATTTATTTGTAAATCTTGTTGATTCTGGCTTAAAATGAATTTGCAATTGCTCTATGAAAGCTAGTCTAAAAGAAAGCATAAAGTAGCAAAATCTCCCAATTAAGTCAATTTTTGAGATCCTGCCATTCTGATGTTTTAGACTCAAGGACACCGAGAGCTGAGAATTGCTCTTCAAAGGCTTTTTTCACATAAGTGCCTAAAACTATTTATGAATTGCCAGTTACAACATGATATCTTATTCCAACATCTTGAAAATATGTATGGATGCGAGTTGTCCCTATACACACTTCAGACATGACAATGGAATTGTCCCACTTAAGTGCTTTAAGGTACGTGTGTTAAAGGCCTCTGACTGTAGTTTTGGAGAGAAATGCAAGTTTATAGATACTTAAAATCATTCCAAAAAGCATAACTCAACTTTAATTTAACCAAATTTTCTAGTAGTCAAGATCCATTCAGTCATATTTAGCAAGAGATAGCATTAAAACTCTTACATTAGAAGGATTTAGTAACTGCAATGTGCTAATCTGTCTTTGAATTTCCCTTATTTGAGTGAAAGTTGAAAGTAATCAGCTCCTTCAAGGAGGCATTTTGCTTTCTCTGATTATTTTTTTTATGTGCAGCAGGTCATTTGCTTCAAGGTTAACTTGGCTGCTTACAGATGTTCAAACAATCTGAGAGAATTCCCCCAAGTTTGTTCTCCTGGTAGAAAAACTTTCCCAGAGCCATGTGTACAGATATTTGAATGCCAAGGCCCTGAAGATTGGAGAGCTTCCCATGCTGATGCTATACAGCCAGGGGCGTAGGGGTAGGGAAGCCCTAAGCACACACCTCAGGGCACCTATACACATGTTGGATGTCTGCTCCAGTGCACGCTTATTACCATGCGTTGGAGCAGACTCAATTTATCGACTGCTGGAACGTGCTCCAGCAGCCTCTGCGACATATCTATCCAGTATCCTGGCACTTCAAATTGGTGGCAGGGGTGCTTGAACTAAAACTCATTGAACAAGCTTTAGTTCAAGCACCCCACTGCCATTTTGAAGCATGGGAAGCTGAATAGATGTGATGCTGAGGGTGCTTTAATTAGAGCGGCTCTCAGAGATAGATGGCAGCACACGTATAGATGTCCTTAGTGATCTACAGGCTCCTTTAGTTTACATGGTGATAGATGGCAGCAGTGTACCGAGCAGCTCCAATTAGCTAAACCAGACTGTCTATGTTCAGCCCATATTTCCTTGCAGCACAATGTAAGAATTGGGAAGGGGGCATGTTCTGCTCTCTGTTGGAACAGCAGAGTCTAGCAAGCAACAGACTATCTCCTTGAAGGAGTAAAGGGAGGTTGCTAGAGGACTGTGTTCTCTTCTGAAAGAAGCCACAGCATGTACAGACATCCACTCTCCCAGGAGAAACTTTCCTGGGAGTGATTTAACCCTGGTTGTTCCCAGATTATTTTTCTTTTGGAGTGACGATTTTTACTCTTGGACAAAATACCTGAGCATCTGTATAATCATGGTTTCTCCTGGGAGAGAAGCAACTCTCCCAGGAGAAAATGGGTGTCTGGTGTCTGTATGAGGCTTTTGACTGCATCAACTGGAAAAGAAGTCACAGTAACACTCAATGTTAGAGCTGTCCAGAGTTACATGAACTAATTCTGTGAATTATCTACATTGTTCCGTCCCTGTTTCTTTTCTGTCTTTTCAAAGTATCACCATCTAAGCAATTAGGACATGATGAATTCAACAGTTATCAGGTCAAATGATTACTGATTTTGTGTGGGAGACACTTTCTGAGAATTGATTTTGGCTGATAAATACAGGAATGTCAGTTCAAACCCTGCGAAGGAGAGTGATGAATGGTATGTCTGAAGTGTATGGTGCTGGCTTCCTGTCACAGAAATGCCACACTCCCCATTGCTAGTATTATGATAAGCCTAACTATGTTTAGCAGCTTTCGCCAGCAGGCTGTATATCAGAAGGACCAAAGCTGCCATTTGACACATTGGGTGTTCTGTCAACACAAAACGCTTAAACTATTAATTGGTCTTGTACAGACTGTTAATGTTAGAGCCAAATATAAATCTAGGTAATCTGAGTGAGTGGCAAAGAGTTTTAAATGACTCCAAACTAAATAATGGGTTATTTTGAGGGAATCCAAACATATGAATCGCACTAGCCTTCTGGTAATGAGAAATGGAGACCCATATTTTTACAACTGTTGTTTTAAAGCCTTGTGGGATTTTCAGTCTCCGGATTGTTGGAACTGAAGTATATCAGAACAAAGGACACTGTTAAGCAAGTTATTTTTTACCCACTCCATTACTTCTACAGAAAAGTGGTCCCAAAAGAACAAACAAATGTTACGCTATCACTCAGTTATAAAAGAATACATATATAAAAAAGGGGATCAGTGAAAATAAAACTGAGATGCATAGATTTTTTTTCCCGAAAAAAGCAATTGACACAGGACTAGTAGCTTGACTGTAGTGTACTCTGAGAGTCAACATCCAGTCATAAGTAGTCAGCTTTTTGATAGCAGATATTTCTGAAAAGTATTCACACTGAATGCCTTTTGTTTTAACATGGCTGAACTGAATCTTCTCAGTTTTCCATTAAAAAACTAGTTTTTTGTGATATATATTTTTTAAATGTTATAAAAAAGAACTTTGAAATTGTTCGATTTAGAAGTTTTGAGGTTTCATTTCAAACTAACTTTTAAAACCTTTATTTTGTGTGAAAAATTTTATGAATGGAAAAAGGATCGAAGTCAAACCAGAACATTTTGACTGACCTGAATTTTCAGGTGAGAACTCCCGCAAGGAAATGCCACATTCCTATCCCTGTCATGACAGGAAAGCCTAGAATATCTCCAACATCAAACTACTGGTGAAGTATACAAAAGACTTTAAAAATAAGGCATGAAGTAGCAACCTCCTAAACCCAGAGAAAAATATTGCTGATACCAATAAGAAATTGTTTGTCAGAAAGAAAGAAGAAAAAAAAAGTCAGTGGTTTGTGATAAGCTAAGTAAAATTATGATACAGATTTCATGGGAGTATAACAGAATTTTAAGTATATACATAGACTATGGTATTCATGTTCATTTTTCCTTTCTCAAATACATCTATTAAGAACTGACAAAAAGAATGCTATGCTATACCATCTCACAACATGGTTCTCTCTTTCTTATGCCTGATCTTAGCTGTAAGATCAAAGCTAATTGTCTGGATTCCCCAGCAACAATTACATTTCTAAGTACTGACTATAGAGGATAGAAATGTATACATGTTTCAAATTGTTAAAAAAAAGAATGCAAACTGCACCTAAATTGCACATATATGTTTCCAGGCTCTTGAGTTGCAAAATTTAGACATCTTTCTTCAAAACTGTTAGACCTGGAAGAGTTGTAGAGGATTTTAAGGCATGTGTATAGGTGCCCTTAGTTACTAATTATACCTGTAGATATGTGTTTCAAATGCTTTATTGAGTGTACACTAGTTCAAAAAGGTTATTCAAATATCTGTGTGCACACGTAATCCATTCACCTGCCTGCTTTGGGGTATGTGAAGAATATGGTAAAGCACACTAACTGGTTTGAAATACAATTTCATATATATTCAATACTAGCTTTTCACTTCTAGTCCTAGATAGGAAGCAGGTGAGAGTTGCACCATCCCTGAAGGAGCACCAAAGAAATAGTGCTTTGCTGTTTATACCAGAATGAGCAAGGGACATGTTCTCCTTATTAAGGTGGAGTGGAATACCCATAGAAATCATAGAAAATTAGGGTTGGAAGGGACCTTAGGAGGTCATCTAGTCTACCCTCCTGCTCAAAGAAGGACCATCCCCAACTAGATCATCCCAGCCAGAGCTTTGTCTATCCAGGTTTTGAAAACCTCCAAGGATGGAGCTTCTACCACCTCTCTGGGTTACCTGTTCCAGAATTTTACCACCCTCCTAGTGCGAAAATTCTTCCTAATCTCTAACCTAAACTTTCCTTGCTGCAACTTCAGACTGTTGTTCCTTGTTCTGTCATCTTCCACCATTGAGAACACTTTAGCTCCATCCTCTTTCAAACCCCACTTCAGGTAGTTGAAGGCTGCTATTAAATTCCCTCTCAGTCTTCTCTTCTCTAGACTAAATAAGCCCAGTTCCCTCAGCCTCTCCTCATAAGTCACGTGCCTCAGCCCATTCACCATTTTTGTTGGCCTCTGCTGGACTCTCTCCAATTTGTCCACGTCCTTTCTGTTGTGGGGGGCCCAAAACTGAACACAGTACTCCAGATATGGCATCACCAGTGCTGAATAGAGGGGAATAATCACTTCCCTTGACCTACTGGCAACACACCTACCAGTGCACCCCAGTATGCTGTTAGCCTTCTTGGCAACAAGGGCACACTGCTGCCTTATATTCAGCTTATTGTCCACTGTAACCCCCAGGTCCTTTTCTGCAGAACTGCTGCCCAGGCAGTCAGCCCCCAGCCTGTGATGGTGCATGAGATTGTTCCATCCTAAGTGCAAGACTTTGCATTTGTCCTTGTTGAACTTCATGCAATTTCTTTTGGCCCAATCCTCCAATTTGTCTAGGTTACTGGATCCTAACCATGCCCTCCAGCATATCTACTACTCACCCCACTTTAGTATCATCTACAAACTTGCTGAGGGTGCACTCTCTGCCATCTTCCAGATTGTTGATGAAGATGTTGAACAAAATCGACCCCAGGACCAACCCTGGGGCATTCCACTTGATAATGACTGCCAACTAGACATCAAGCCATTGATAACTACCCTCTGAGCAGGATGCTCCAGGCAGTTTTCTATCCACGTTACAGTCCATTCATCCAGTCCATACTTAGCTTGCCTGGGAGAATGTTATGGGAAACTGTATCAAAAGCCTTGCTAAAGTCAAGGTACACCACATCCAGCTGTCTCCCCACATCCACAGAACCAGTCACCTCATCATAGAAGGCAATCAGGTTGGTCAGGCATGACTTGCCCCTGCTGAATCCATGCTGACTCTACCTAATCAGCTTTTTCTCCTCCACGTGCTTCAAAATGGATTCCTTGAGGATCTGCTCCATTATTTTTACAGGGACTGAGGTAAGGCTGATTGGTCTGTAGTCCATTGGATCCTCCTTTTCCCTGTTCTTAACCATGAGTACTATCTTTGCCCTTTTCCAATCATCCAGGATCTCTCCTGATCGCCATGAATTCTTTAAGATGATGGGCAGCGGCTCTGCAGTCTCATCACCCAACTCCCTCAGCATCCTCGGGTGCATCCCATCCTGCCCCATGGACACATCCAGCTTTTCTAAATAGTCCCTAACCTGTTCTTTCACCACTGAGGGCTGCTCACCTCCTCCCCAAATTGTGCTGTCCAGTGCAGTAGTCTGGGAGCTGACTTTGCCTGTGAAGATTGAGGTGAAGAAGGCATTAAGCACTTCAGCTTTTTCTGCATCCTCTGTTACAAGGTTGCCTCCCCCATTCAGTAAGGGACCCACACTTTCCTTGGTCCTCCTCTTGCTACCGACATACTGGTAGAAACCTTTCTTGTTACTCTTCACATTCCTTGCTAGCTGCAACTCCAGTTGTGCTTTGGCCTTCCTGACTTTACCCCTGTATGCCCGAGCAATGCTCTTATATTCTTTCCTAGTCATTTGTCCAAGTTTCCACTTCTTATAAGCTTCCTGTTTTTGATGATTTTACTGAAGATTTCCCTGCTAAGCCAAGCTAGTCTTCCTGTGCATCAGGATGTTTTGTTCCTGCACTCTCACTAAGACTTCTTTAAAGTAGCGCCAGTTCTCCTGGACTCCTCTCCCCCTCAGTCTGGCTTCCCAGGGGATCCTTCCCATGAGTTCCCTGAACAAGTAGAAGTCTGCTGTTCTGAAAGCTAGAGTCCTTACTCTGCTGCTCTCCATCCTTCCCCTCCTCATGACACTGCTGCTCTCCACACACAAAACCCATTCCTCAGCCTGATAGGAGCTATGCCCCACTCTTGTCCTTTTTTGGCTGTGGGGTAGAGAAGCAGAAGCAAGAGGTCCTCTAGGTGCCAGCAGCAAGAGACCTCTGTGTAAGCAGCTCCAATGAAGCAGTACATGGAAGACGAGACCTATTTTTTGTATCTCCACAGACAGAATGCCTTTAATCTAGCAGAAATTGTCTAGACAGGAACACACACTCGAAGTGTGCACATGCAACTTGCAATGCATTTTTCATGTCACACTATTGATATGAATCAGAGTACCCTTTGTAAAGAGTACTTGCAAAATATGTTGTGCACGCGCGCGCGCGCACACACACACACACACACACACACACACACACACACACAGAGTGTTGCCTTACAAGTATTTCTGGCAAAACTGCTGGGCTCTTTTTCATCGCATGAGGTGGGCCCCAGGTGCGGCTGAGGTTTGAGAGGTTGGGAGTCCCTGCAGAGGTCTCCATAATAGATTCATAGATGCTGGGGTCAGAAGGGACCCCAACAGATCATTGGGTCCGACCCCCTGCCTAGGCAGGAAAGAGTGCAGGGGTCAAATGACCCCAGCCAGATGCCTATCCAGCCTTCTCCTGAAGATCCACAAGGTAGGGGAAAGCACCACCTCCCTTGGAAGCCCATTCCAAATTTTGGCCACCCTTACCACGAAGAAGTTTTTCCTGATATCTAGCCTAAATTTTCTCTCTGTCAGTTTGTGACCATTGTTCCTTGTGACCCCAAGAGGCGCCCTGGTGAACAGAGCATCTCCGATCTCTTGCTGCATCCCCCTAATGAATTTGTAGGCAGCCACAAGATCACCTCTCAGCCTTCTCTTGCGGAGGCTGAAGAGGTCCAGGTCCCTCAGTCTCTCCTCATAGGGCTTGTCCTGTAAGCTCCTGACCATACGAGTGGCCCTTCTCTGAACCCTCTTGAGTCTATCAGCATCCTTTTTGAAGTACAGCGCCCAAAACTGGATGCAGTCTGACCAATGCCACATAGAGGGGAAGTATCACCTCCTTGGCTCTATTTGTTACGCATCTGCTGATGCATGATAAAGTGTAGTTAGCTTTGCTGATGAACAGATGAAAAATGTTAACATCATTTTGGAGCGCATAATGAACAATTACAAGGATGATAACTGTTTCTTTGAATTCAGAAGTACATATTTCTTGAAAACTGGTCCATTTGGAAGTCATGTTTATGGTGCTAAGTTATTTTGATTCTGGTTCAGCTGGAACCAGCCCCATGATAACTTTGTTTACACAGCAGGATCATAGCAGAAGGATAGGCAGGGGGCTCCAGGCAGGCAAGCCAAATGACTGACGGAGGATTACAGCAATAATAGAACAATTTACTGCCGAAGAGAAAGGGCCTCATAAAACAAAACCCAGATATCATCCTGCCTCACATTTGCAGCTCTAAAAAGCTAGTTTGGCAGACTCATTCCATGGCTATAGCTGCCTTATTTGGGAAAAAAAGCAGTGATACTAAAACAGTTCTGGGCAAAGGAGTGTTCTCTTAAAAGCCTTCAACCCAGATAAGCTAAGGCAGGCATATATCAACTAATCCAGTACTACATCAGTGGTGAGATAGGAAATACCTCATCCAACAGGAAGACTGGGATTTATTGACTTTTTTAAATAAAAGGTGATAATTAATATTTTAACAAGGGGTCCTAATTTCCCCCCTTTCAGGTTTCAAGTATGAGGGATACAAAAGTATAAGGGACTAGAAAATCTACTCATTCTTTTTTGACAACAACAGCCTGTGTCCACAAGGAAGGGAAAACACCAGTTAAGTGACTAGTCAGATTAAGAAACACTTTTTGAGAAGCTTCTACATGAAAAATCTGCTTGAGTATGTGAACTGTACAACATAAGTGATCAGATTGGTCCATCTTGGTAAAGCATTTGCCATTTGATGGCGTCATTTCTATTGTAGCAATGGCACAGATATGCATATCCACTGCATGCTTGGGACACAGGAAGCCTTCCTAGTTTAGATCTGCACCAAACTCCTTACTACTTGAGCCACTTCTACACAGTAAACTGACCATGCCTAACAGCAGTGCCCTCATCTGATCATCTGGGGCCTCTTCTGATCGCCATGAGTTTTCAAAGATGACAGCCAGTGACTCTTCATATGCTATGAAGTAAGCAGTTGTTCACAAAAGCTTTCTGTCTGATTCAGTTGGTCTACAAGTTGTACCTATACCTTGCCTTCTGCATGACTTCAGATTAACTAACTACCCTTCTCTACTGGTAACATGATAGCAATGGTAATCCAATGCTGAGATTATGAAACGTATTTTGCAGATTTAAGATATGATATTTTGTAAAACACTCCAAAACAGTGCTGCTGTTACAATGCAATGTAACAAAATTTAAATTCAAACCATGTTTTCATTATTTCCTTTTCTGTTCTGTTCTTAAATACCAAGATCAGACTCTCTTGCTATGCACAAGGCTATTTCAAATTGTTATTAATCTTTGAAAAGTACAAAATTCTGACTTAAATCCAAAATAAATACTAAAAGCTAGCTACAAAAGATACAACACAAGATGAGGCATAGCTTATTCTGTTCAGACAGAATTGCTTTAATTAAAATTCCATATACAAAGGAAATGGTAAAAAAAAAAAAAAAAGGGCTTTCACTAATGAGTTTTGAAACAGAGATTTCAGTTTTGGGTAAGTTAAAAGGTCCACAACCAAAAATTAGTCTTTTCAAATTTATGACACTGATTAACAGAATTTCACATGCAAATTCTAATTTTATATCCTTTTAAACTGTAGGTTCCATTTGCAGTCTTTGCCAATATTATGTGTTGAAAACATTCCTGTATGTAAGTATTCCACAGGCCTTCATTAGATTAGCATTTAGATTAGATTAGATAACTAAACTTTCATTTAAAATTTGTTGCATCTTTAAATTAAGATTGAAATGTGAAAAGACTCTAAATTGTTGATAGTTTTGTATTCTATTCTGATATTCTACGTTCTTTTAGTAGTTTGTACCACTACTTATAGTTGCTGTAACCAGTTATTTGCATTTATGAATAGAGATTGAAATTCTTCATGGTAACTGTGGGGCAGAATTCATAGGGCTTTCCTTTGCATCCAAAATTGGTTTTGCTTTTGGGTTTTTTTCCCCATCTTGTAAGCACAAATAATGGAACGGAGTTTTTGATTCTGAGTGAAAAATCATTCAGAGACAGAAGCCGAGGGATAGGTTTACATTTACTCTCAACACTGCCACCAAAAAGTAAGACATATCCAGGTGCTCCTGCTCCAAAACCAAAACTGGGGCAGAGAGTATGCTCAGGGACTCCCCCCACCCCCAAACTAGACATCATGAGATCAGTCCCTGGTATGATCAAGCTCATCTCTCTAGAGCTTGGTCAGAAGCCAGGCTCTCCAGCTGAGAGCTATTACAGACACTTATCCTGTCTGAAATGCAAGGAGAGGGATGTATAATAAACATTGACTGTAGGTTACAGGGTCACAATTTAAAAAGTGAATATGGCTCTGAAAAGTAGTTTAGATCAGTAGTGAACAGAACACACATTCACCTGGGGGGTCGGGAAGCAAATCTTTGTCTGGGTCCCTAAATTTTTAAACCAGTCTGTATGCGCCAAACTTCTGTCCTGTTATGGGTATAGACTGGTTTCTGATCACTTATACCAGTCAAAGTGTAATGTTTATCTATGGCACATGTCTCTAAAAAGGATTTGGCCTAGGAAGTTTAGATTAAGGATTCAATAGATACAGACATACAGGGTGTTCAGATTTGGGGTTTGGGCTCAAATCACAATAAAAAGGACCACAACTGGAACCAAATCTGACCTTCTCTAAGTTATTCAGACCTGTGATTTTCAGTCTTCTCAACTCCTCTTTTCACTGCTATTCCTTTTAACAGGAACATTTAGGGTTTGAACTTTAAATATTTAGCCTCTGAATTTTAAAATGCAGACCGGGAAAACTAACTTTCAGGGGTACAGTTTCCCAAATCACATGCACAACTGAGATTGTTACAATCTTCCTACACAACATGAACAGACAGTTTAAGGAAAGGATTTAAAAAGCTTTCTTGGTCCTAATTACAGTTGTCAATATCTCTGGACCATGATGATTCATTCTTGATCAAAGCTCACATATATCTTTTTTACCACATCAGTGCTTTCAGATCAAATATTATTTAGAGTAAATACTAAAAGCAAAAAGTCACACAGATTATGAAGTCACAGCTGAAGGTGAATGATATTAAAATGTGTCAAGTGGAAGAATTCAGCTAATTTTTTTTTAAATTCATGCTAGGGGGTGTTAAAGTTGGCAAAGAGCAGCAGTTATAATTCTCATGGAAGGCAAGAGAAATAAATCTGGGGAAACAGTTAATCATTTGATTATGAGTGCTGTGAGTCAAAGCATAAATCAAAAAAGAGAAACTAGTATATGGAAAAAATAAAGTGGAAACTGTAGAGAAAGAGAAAAAAAAATACAGCTGAAATGTGCTTTACTAATAAACAAGTGGCATATAGGGATCTGGAGTGGCCCCAAGTTAGTGACTTACATTATTCACCTTAAAGCCTGACTAACAATTCAGGATGAATTGTGAGCAGTTCAGTGTTCTTTGTATTACAGTAGGAAATCAATGGTGGGTTTTACATAGAGTCACTGTTTAACATCCCTGCCATTGCTTTCTTTTCACGATGTCAGAAGTCCATTTCAGTCTGTGCTCTGCTGTAACCAAACACGATGGAAAACTCATCTGATTTCAATATGATTAATGCCTTCAAGCTTCCACTTTCCCATTAGTCATGAGCACTTGAGGTAAACTACACCTGTTATCTCTCCATCAGCTTCTCTAGCAAATATTTTTTTTTAATGAAAACCTGACGTTTGTTATACTGTAGACAGTGTGAACAGCCTAACATACTGCGTTTGCCTTGTAGGTGTGCCAGAACAGGTAGGAACTGTACCTTCTGTCTTCTTGCAGACCCTCAAAATTGAAACCCTTTAAGCAATAATCTAAGGTACTTCTAACTTCTGTCCAGTTGGATCTTTCCAGTTCTGCTCTTCTTAGACTGAATCCACTGGTCAAAGCTTCTTGATTCCAACTGTGTTCATTTTACAGGCCCAACTGCAGCTAGCACCTGCAGGACTTGCTTCTTCCCAGATCAAGATTGATTAAACAGTCCCCACCAAAAGCCATATTGTCCATTCACCTAAAAGTACTTTGAAGGTTAGTAGAGGCTGATGCTGAAAATATGGACAAGCAGCATGTGGATCTATAAGCCTTCAAAACAGAAAATATGCAATGCACTTTAAGTCCCTGAGCACTGAAAAGCTCAGGCTCATTGAGATACACACACCTATTAGGTTCCAGAACTGTTATTTGAGAGTGATGTGGCAGTTGTAATGGTAATTACGCCATCAGTGTGGGAGGGGGAAACCTGCAGCCTGCAGCTATATAATTAACTAAGATGTAATGCATGTAGTCAATAAACAGGCCAAAGGCTTACAAATGAGAGTTTAGCAGGAATAAATGTAATGTGATTAATAGGCGATTGTAAGGGCAAACTGCCTATCAAATTGCATACACCCTTTAAGTTGTAGGGTGAGGAAATGATAAAATGGGCATAGCTTATACATATGTAGAGAAGGGAAGGTATGAGGAATAGCTGTAGCAACTGGGCAGGAAAAAGAGACAGGAAGACATTCAAGTGCCTGCTGTCCTATTTACCTCCTATAGCAATGTGAGTGTAATTAATGGGACAGATATTATTCACTGTGTCTTATTTTTTTTTATATTTGTCAAGTTGCTGTCACAACATTTATCTTTGGTTTGTCTAATAATGGTTTGTATTCAAGTCACTTCTCCTCACTGACTACCTTCCTTAGGTTTCTGTCATCATAAGTACATTTTTAGTAACTGGGTGCATCTACATGTGCAAATACTGCAGGGTGTCCACCCTGGGCAGGTGTCTATACGTGTGAGGATGAGAGAGAAGAATTGCTGCTCCTGGCAGCAGTCTGCTCCCACCCCCTCTGGCCCTGTACCAGCCCCATGCAGCAGCTAGGGGGAGCTTTAGGCTCCCCCTGGGTCATAGCCCAGGGTCTGGCAGGGCACATGGGGTCAGGACAGGGAGCATAGGGTCAAGAAGCAGCTGTCTCCTGGGAACTGCCTGTTGCTGGGGTGGGGACAAAGCCCCCCTGCTCCAGTAGCAGGGAGCTCCCAACCCCTACTCCATAATCGTGGCACAAGATCCCAGCCCCCAGGTTCTGCTCCATGATCACGATCAAGGAACTAAGACTGGGAGCTCCCTGCTTGTAGGGCAGGGGGACATTGTCCCTGCCCAGGCTTTGGTGGTGGAGTCCACCCTAGCAGCAGGCAGCTCCCAGGGGCAGGGAACAATCTTCTGTTCCCTGCTGCCTTCCTGACTGGGAGCAAATTTGCTGTCAGTCAGCCATCTACACATGCCATACTGGTCAGTAATTACTCTGCAGTTAATTTGCTACTTGCATTTTCAGGTAGCAAATTAACTTCTGAGTAGAGAAAACTACTGTGCAGTAAGGGTCAACATGCTTAGACAGTAATGCTTACTACACAGTAATTAGCTCTACTGAGCAGTAAAGCATCTCATGTAGACATGCCCACTGAAGCTGAGCCAACTGAAATATTTGAATTCAGATTTAACTCCACTCTAGACTACTTCATTCTCCATAGACTAATATATTCTCTCTAGATAAGCCTTCTCTCTGTCATTGCCCTGACCCCTTTTTCTACCTGTACTTTCTCTTCCAGTCTCCTTTGATTTAACTTGTGTTATCAGGCAAGCTCATATCAAACAAGTATATTAAGGCATATCTATAATATTGACAAAATATTTTATATCTTCTTTTTAAGCATGAAGAATTCTCCAGCCATACTTGTCTCCGGCTCCATCACAGGCCTAAATCCAATCATTACTCCAACTCGCCCACTGCAAGTTCTGTCATGATGGGCGAAGGTATTTTCTCCCTTGCTTATACACGAACAGGGGACACAAATGAGGTCTCCCTGTAGCTCAGTGAACTCTAGAGGATTTCACTCTCTTTGGAAATTTGACATGCCCCTGAGTAAACAGTAGGGAATCATATGGGGAGGTGCAGGTGTATGTGTGGGATGTGGGTATGGTGGAGGCAGGAGGGTGGGTCTATTTGGGATATGTGTGTGGGGGGTGTAGGTGGTATATGTGGGTATTGTGGTGTGTGTGGTTGAGGTGTGGGTGGGTTGGATGTGAGCATGTTGGTGCTTCTTCCCCCAAGCCGGCTTCTGCCCTGCCCACTCATTGTGACATGGCTGAGCCCAGCCCCTCTGCAGGTGTGGGGAGGGGGAGGGGGATCAGCACTGCCTGCCTGGCTTGCAGCATGCTGCAAAGGGAAGGAAAGCAGATACTGCCAGTGGGCATGAAGAGAAGCCCCTAGAAGGGGGCAGGGTGAGGGACAGGTAGCCAAGCCTGGCACCACTGGCTCTCTTGGTCTCTGTCCCACACCTGCTTGGCAGGGCTGCACCAACTTCACACCAGCTCCTGCTGCTGCTCCCACCCCACCTGCCTGTCCTGTGACTGCCTGTCAGGGCTTTATGAGCAGCCAAGCTCCTTCATGCCTCCCCTCTATCCACATCCATCCTCCACCCAGCCAAACATGAGCAGGACCAAGGGTGGCCAGAGCTGGCAGGTTCCAGTAAGGGAGGCTAGGAGTGCAGCAGGTGCTGCTCCCAGTGAGAGCAGGAGGGACTTGGCCCCATGCAGAGCCCAGGAGGGGCAACCACTGGTAGGGCTGGATACAATTAATTGGTGAGTGCCTGTGGGCTGGATCCAATCAGCTTGAGGGCTGAATTCAGCCATGGGCCATATTTTGCCCACCTCTGCTATAACCCTACCCTATCAGAAAGCTGTTTAACTTAAATAGAAAAGTCTAGAAAAGGCTTTGTCTAGTCGAGTCTTAAAAACCTCTAAGGATGGATATTCCACAACCTCTAGGGGTAACCTGTTCTGGTGCTTCACTGCCCTCTTAGTGAGAATTTATTTCCTAATATCTAACCTAAACTTTCCTTGCTGCAACTTGAAACCACTGTTCCTTGGTCTTTCATCTGGCACCCCTTTCACTTATTTTAGAAGCAACAGCAACAAGTGCTATATTTAAGCAAACAGTTTCCATTCTGAAGGATTGCTGCAAGCTTCCTTGAGAAGCTCTAACAAAAGTGTCTTCCAGCTGACATGACTCATACCATGGATGACTGCTTCCACCCGAGTCAGGGAAGCACATGCTCCCCCCCCCCCCCCAATCTCGCTGACTGGGAGGAGGGTCCCCCAGCAGCCAATCTTGCCAAAGTGCCAGCAGTGCTTCACCTGGAGCCCCCAATTCCCAGCCAGCACTCGCAGGGGGAGCACTGGTGCTCCTGTCTGGTCCCCCTGCCTGTTGCCTAATTGGGGAGTGCTGCCTGTCAGGGGGTGCACCAGCACTTTCATTGGGTGCACGTGCACCCCCGTGCAGTCCCTACACATCGCCACTGACTTATACATTAAATATATAATGCTGTGGGAGTAGTGGGCTGGGGAAGAGGAGCTCAACTGAGCTCTCCTATCATCTTTAGACTTAGCACATGGCCCCAGTGGCCCACACCCACAGCTAACATAACCTTCTTCTGTCACCAAATGCTATTAATGAGGTCATAGTCTGTGCTGCAGGCTGAAGATTCACTCTTCACTCTTTTTTAAAATATTTTTTCATCCATTAAATAGTTTTTCATTTTTTAAAGAGTTTTGTATCCTAACAATTATTAATAATGAACAAGGCTCATAAGCAGGCTTCCTGCAATAAAAACTGCTGTTGGCAGAGTTAGTTTTTCCTCCTGACCATTTACACCATCCTGACTATATTTCTATTCGCTGTTTATTTTATAATCATTTATAGTTACTAATCTTATTGTTTGATTAGACACTCTAAGGTGAGTTAGAAGCAGCTTGAAAAGTCTGTGTCTTAGGATGCTTGTACACGTGATGCCAAGACATTGTACATGTGATAAAAATTTATCTTTGTGTGGCATAATGGTGTCACAATTTACACATAGATGAGTTTTTGGTGATTTAGATGAGTTTGCATAATCACAAACAGAAGTGCTTCTGGTCCACTTCCAGGTCTGCTGCCGATTATGCTGGGGACCCCCACACACTCCTGTGGGATGCTCCATCTGCCCCACCATCTCAGCATTGACAAGCTGCCTGGTACCTTGAGGTATGTAGAAAAAACATTTAAAGCTGTGTCTATGTCCAAATCGTTGAATCTTTCCAAATCTCTCCGAATCAATTTGGAGGGCTCCAATTTGACTTGGAAAGATTAAAGGGTCTCCTGATTCAATTCAGATTCAGAGTTTTGACCACTGAATCAGGCTTAATGCCAGCCGAATCAAATCAGTGACTGAAGCTTCTCACAGCCCTAATACTTAACATTCAGAAGACTAGGTCCTCCATCAACATGCTCTTAATGAGGAGTTCCCAGCTTCAGCAATTCAGATTTATGGTGAGACTCTAGAGAACAATGAGTATTTCCTGTAAATCAGAAAGCCATCTCACAGAAGGCCGAAATCAATGAAGAAATCCAACATTGCCTCAAATGTGCAAAGTGCAGTCTTCAGATGCCCGAAGAAATGGGTGGTCAAAATTGCAACATCAAATTTGAAACAAAGTTCATAGCTGTGATCCCTACCTTCCTGTATGGAACTGAGACATGGACAACATACAGGAGACACCTCAAGTCACTGGAGAAGTACCATCAAGCTGCCTGCAGAAGATCCTTTCGATCCAGTGGGAAGACAGATGCACCAGTGTTAGTATCCTCTGCCTCAGTGCTCATGCTGTTTGCTTGCTAATGTTCATCCAATATCAACTTCACTGAGCCAACCATGTCATCCGGATGTCCAACTCCAGATTCCTAAAGTGAGTTTTATTCTCCAAGCTCAGTCAAGGCATACACTCAAGAGGATGGCAGAGAAAGAGCTTGAAGGCCAACTTGAAAAAATGCAACATTGTTATCAACCCATGGGAGACAGCCCCAAATGGAGGAAGAGTCTGCTGCAAGAATCTCTGTACTTTGAAACCTCACAACAACAACAGCCAGATTCAGTGGTCGAATATTCAAATCTGAATTGAATCACGAGACCCTTTAATCTCTCTGAATCAAATCGGAACCCTCCAAAAAGCGGGAGCAGAAGACACTGCACATCGTAGACCAAACCAAAGCCACCCACCCTGGGCAGAAACACATGCCTGAGTTGCAATAGAATCTCTCCTGAACTGGCCTTGTCAACCATCTCTGGACCCAAAGATAAGTCAGACATGGAAGATCATCAGCCTCTTCTGCAAGGGATTGCTACTGGTGATGATGAGTTGAGAGCTACTGTTTCTTTCCCCCTAGTTCCCATGTAATTTTCCAAAACATGATCTTTGCTAATTTGGCAAAGAGTGGGGCTGGTCAGAGGGTACTTAATTCCCAACAATTTTAAAATTACTTGTCTGGAATATGAAAAAAAAATCATTCAGAATACTGCCATGATCTTAATGTATTTTTGTTTTGGAGGTAGATGTATGTATATCATCTTTACTAATTTAACATTAATTTTTAAGCATAAGAGAGTTACTAATACTATTCATAAAAGCCTAAAAAGTGAGCTGAAGGTTGGTTCTGGAGGGAAATCATCATGGAGCTTTTGGAGACTTTCTCAGTAAATTATCTCCTATGTGGTCCTAGAGTGAAGAGAGGCTATAGAACAAAAGACAACTGATTCAAAACACACAGGTCCGAAGAGAGTGAATTACTGTAAAGAAAAAACAGAAAGAAAAAAATCAATGTAAAGAGTTACTGTAATGAAAAAAAGAGCACTGTGCCCACAAAACTCAAAGTACCTGTATCTTACAGCTGCTGAAACATACACTGAAAGGCAAATAAACTAACATACAGAAAGCTATTCCCATTATAGCAAAATGCTGCAGAACAAGCACTAAAACAACCGATTAAAACACCAAGAGAGATCATTATTCCAATGCTTTGCAATGGGAAATTCGTGAAGAAAATTGAAAGTAAAGAAACCTGCACATTTTTATTCCTTTTTTTTTTTAGTTGATCCTGGATGCTCTGTTGTCAATGAGTTTTGGAAACAGGAAAGAAATACAAAACCACATTTGCTACGCTAAACACATAACAATACATGACATCATTTTCCTCTGGAAAACAACTGAATCCTTTCCATAGAAGTGATTGGAAACACACTTAAGAAGAAAGAGGCCTCTTTACATGAAGACATAACTGAAATAGTATGACATGACCCGAAGCAAAATGTTAATAAAAACCAATCCACATTCTCCAAGCTCCTTGCAAAATCTTTTTGTCCAGTATATTTTAGATTAATTTTAAAAATCTCCTCCCTTTTAACTCCATTCACTGGAAAGGTTTTATTTAACCATTATGCATATGAAATTATTTACACCATTTTTATGTTTAACTGCTGCATTTTGGGATGAGGCAAGAGCTGAAGCCGATGTACAAAAATGTATGGGCATCTTTGCCTGCACACAAGAGCATGGATTTGTATGCACAAATCAGGTCACTGCAATTGCTACAGAATGTGTGCTTGTGAGTACACATTTGTGTAATTCAGGCTATAAACAGATGGTGCCAAATGAAGCAGATCAGCTCTGTCAGAGTGTGAAGTTTATCTGCTTCATAGGGTAAAACTGCTGCTCCCAGGACTCAAGGCCCAATACTGTAGGACAACTCTTGGGGCATGCATCTGCAAGAGGGGAAACACCCAGGTTCCCTCATTTGAGGTGGTTGTGCCCCAAGTCAGAATTACTGGGTGCATCACTTCAAGCAGGGAAACTAGGGTTTTGCTGCTTGCAGAGGCATACTGGGGGATTCCAATTTGTGGCACACCTCTACAAACAGGTGTGTAGCAGGGCAGGTGCTCACAGGACTCTACCATAGAGAAAAATCAACCAGGAATTTCCATTTCTAACTTTATTCGCTCCATCTCAGAACATGCTGCCCTTATTTTTTCTTTTAACGTTGGAGACTGGAAAATTGAAAAAACAACATACACTTAAAGGCAGAGCAAGGGAAATGAGATTTGCTCCACTCCTGGACTCTCCTAATACCACAGGTTCAAACAGACAGATTACTACTATTTGAAGCAAGAAACTATACATAACACTTTATCCCTCTTCCATCCCTCAGCCAGACAACTTTTCAGTATCTGATTTCAAGGGCACTTCTAAATGAAAAATAAGCAGTAAAGCAATTCATCAAAGATAAACACCAGACAGTTTCCCCCCCCCCATCTTTTTCTGTAAAAGTGAACTGTGGTACTTGTACAGTATATTTAATCTTTAATAACTCTTATATTTAGCCATAAATTCACTGCACTTGAGTGAATGGTCCACTGAAAGAAGCAAAAGAAGGAGATAATGAAGCATTTCACAATTTACAGTAATATTAACTATTTATAGTAATATTAGTTTTCTTTTCAGAGCTCTGCTTTCATGCAATTTATCCTTTCACAAATCACAAATCCGTATACTCCACAGGACAGGTAACTGAATAAAACGTTTTATAGAGTGTCTGATAAACATACCTCTCGAGCTGGCTGGATAGTTCAAGAAAGCATCAATGTGTAAAAAGTTTCCAGTAACTTGTACAAGTATGAAATGCTCCTCTATTGAGTCACTCTGAACTCAACTGCTAGAAAAAACATATGAAGTGCAGTGATTGTTGCAATTCACACTAGCAGGTGGACCTAATGAACACAAATGAGGCTCTGGTAGCAGCTAAAATGTGTCTCTGTGGGAAAGAACAAGCTTATAGGCAATCTAAAGGAAAAGCTAAGCTTAGAGAGAAATCTTAAATTGTGGATTATATGGTAAAGCATTGTGTTACCTATAAAAATAGGACAAAATCTGAATTATACTGTGGGCTGTTTGGCAAGGAGCTCCACTTGTTTATATAATGTAATTGGATGAAGACACTTTCACCTGTAGGTCAACAGTGTAAAATTCGGTTTTGATCTCTCGAGCTTTCCCCAATTTTGAGTAAAAAATCATATCAACGGCTGTTTGTTACTGAGACAATTCTGTCATCTTGAGCTACATCTGAACCAGACAGGAAAATAATCCTAACTATATTGAACCTGTTTTTCCACATATATGTTGTTATTTTTTTCTGGTTAAGATGACATACAGAAAATATGATTAGGAAATATGCAGAGAGCCCTCTCAACCCATAAACAGGCATTTAGTTTATTATTATTTCCCATCAGACTAAGTAGTTTCCAGGCCCTAAATACTTATCCTGCTTCTATTCTATTTGGAGAATCCATTTTTCTGTTCAGTTTTACGCTCCTATGAATATGCCCACGTTTGTCTGGCTAAAATTTGGCACTTAACTTCCTACTTAGGTACAGATAAAACTAGCCTGATTTTCAGAAAAGGGAAGCACCTACAACTCCCATTACTAGAAGAGGTAAGCTTCTTCAAAACCTTTGAAAAATCAGTTTGCTATCTGTGAAGTTAATGAAGTAGCCAAGAAGGATTTCTTTATAAATGATATATGTACATAAAAAGTTGAAATAAAGTTTTAAGAGCTGCAAAAATAAATCATTTACCAAACAAATTATTAGTATTCTCATGTACTATAAACTTGCTTTCAAAGTCCATCAGATATTTATGAAATAAATCTGCCTATTAGGCAAAATCTTCCCATTGTTTACTAGTGACTAATCTTATGTTAACAATTCTACATAATACATAGATTTCCTGTTCAACATTTCTGAACTAGCCTGGAAAACAGATTAATATTCAGAAATAACCTTACCTTAGAGAGTTAAAAAGGCCAAAGTAACTTTTGAAGCCAATATCAAGCCAGCATGACACAAGGCAATTTATATGCTACATGAAAGCCTATCTGCTGAAATAAACAAATAATCCAACAAATTCAATTCAGCAGATTTAAGTGCGCACCAGAGAGATGCCAGACTGTACAAGACGGGAACTCACGAGTCAGCACACGACAGCAACCCACAACAGCTCTAAATCTCTGTTACACATCTCAGGTGAGTTGAGCCTGGCTGCATAGGCTGAATTACATCAAGTTTTGTCTGAAAGCACTTATTCAACAACCTCAACAGTAAATGTAGTTTCACTTTGGAAACTTAAAATGACACCTCCCACCCCCAAAAAGCTTGATTGGATTTAAACCCCCAAAACATAAACACATTGCCAAGTAAAAAGGATTCAGCTCTCTCAAAAAAGATCAGCTGTGACCTCTTCTTTCTGGCTGCCATAGAGAGGCTCTACTTCATAAAGCACACAGCTTTATTATAACACTGGGCCTCAGCTGTTGCATTGAGAACCCAATGTACAGAAGATATTGCATTGAGAAGCTGTTGCTTTGGGAGATGTACATTCAGGTACACCTGCAGCGTTCTGATGGCTTACAAATCTGCCATGGCCAGACTGTCCCCACCCAGTGTTGCCCCTCCCCTTTTCTGAAATTCTTGTACGTTTCCCCATCAGTTCAAAGTTAACAGGATCAAATCCAAACTTTTCTTTCCTTCAGGACAATCCCTTTTCCTCAATGTTGGATAAACAGACATCCACCACATTGCCCAAGCAATGCCCTTAATCCAGCCATCTTCTCTAGCATCCCTCTCACAGAAGATAGCTGGGCCATTTCTAAATCCTGTTGCTTGCTTTTCCAAAACACTTTAGACAAATTGCTTCTCTTTATGTCTCTAAAACTCTAATGCAGTCTGTCACCCCTACTGATTAATGCAAGTTCCTTCCCTCTGCCTTTCCCTACACCCTTCAGTCTGTACAGAACACAACCACAAAAACCATCATCTTTGTCATTCTGGCCATCCCAGATCCATTCACTCCCCCCTTCTCCACTGAGCCAAATTCAGGTTTTTGTCCCTCTTGTCAGTGCCAGCAAAACTGCTGCATTCTTCTCTCTCTCTGCCTTCAGCCTCCTCTTCCTTCCACTAATATTAACCTTCATGCCCAGTTGTGGGCATGGTCCACCTGTCTCCCTACATCCATCTTCTTCCATATATTTTCCAATTTTACAAGACCACGATGCTTTCCTAATTCAATTCCCTCCTTAAGATCTTTTATTTTTTCCTATAACTCCTACAGCTGAGATTTGAATTGTAGAAGTATTGAGAACTCACAGCTACAAATCAAAATCAATAATAGCTATACACTTAACATATAAGATGCTATAAAAGTGCTAAGACTGTTTTTAAAAAAAGCAGGGTTTTAGATATCCTAAATCAAGGCACTCAAAAATCAGTGGACATGTTAGCAAATTTGATAACCTCTGAATGCTGGTTACCTAGCTGTAAAAATGGAGATGGCATTTTCTTTATAACATAAATTTCTAGTTTTCTGTTTTTAAGAAAAGCAAAATTGTAAATCAGAAGGCTCTTTTCTAGGGGACCATACTGACCCTGCTGACCTCTACCACTTAGGCTGACAGAGAAACTACTGGCAGTAGTGAGCTGTTATCTTCTGGGTGACAGCCTGTAGACAAAGCCATCCATTAGACAAGAGGGAAATGAAGACATTTAGAAATCCTGGCTAAGTACAAAAAGTCTAAGGCTGAATTGATTCAGTCTTTGCAGGTTGGTCTAAACTGCAGAGATTAAATTGAAACAGAAGTGAACAGACATTTACCTTTGATTCAGGAAATGCAGCCACATACCTGCAGTGGCTCAGGCCAGAAGCCAGGGTGTACTACAGCACAGCTCTCTGGCATGTAGCCAGCATGGGCTGTGTGTTCACTTCTTCTTCCTGCTGCCCCAAGGCCTATAGGATTTGCAGTCCACAATCACAGCAGCAGGACTCTGTAGGGATGCTTATCACTTCCTTTTCCTGCTTCCAGGTGCCTCTGGGATTTGTAGTCCACAGTCGCAGCGAGCAGTAAGTTTGAATGGGGGAAGGAGGGGTTTAACCCCACCCCCCCCCACAGCTCCATCCCCTAGCTAGGGGTTGCTTGAGGGGGGAAGTCCCCCCTCTCCCCATATACTGGGCTGCATCTCCAGCTGGACTTTCCCCCCCAGCCACCTCCTTGTCAGACAGCCCTCACTGTTCCAGCCAGGGAGCAGAGGGGTGGGGCTAGCCCTGCTCTCTGGAGGACAGCATAGTACAGCCCAGGGCTGCAAAGTATTCTGGGGGACTGTGATTTAATTGGAATGAGGAAGGGGTCTGGGACAGAAGTTTCATAAACTGGTTTGGCCCAAATCAGTTAAGGTGGATACTACATACAACCAGGTTTATCTTAAAACAGTTTCAGCCATTTTGAAATTGGTTTATGTGCACTGAGCTTCTGCTCTGTTACAGGTTTAAACCAGTTTCTGATGACTTAAACTAGTTTATATGTGCCTTCTGTCCCTAGCCCCTGAGTCCAGGCCCAAGTTCTAGCTGTGTGCTTGGGAGGTTGTTGCAGGTCCTGTGTGAAGTCCCTCTCCATTTCATCCCCCCTCTATTTTCACACCAACCAATTCCCTCCTTGCTTCTCTCTTCTGTTAATCTCTTTCCCCCATTGTCCCTGCACCCCAGCTTATTCTCCTTTCTTATTATCATCTCTCCATATTTGATTCAGGCTGCTTCCTCCTTCTCTTGGGCAATAACTGAGGAAGAAACGGGGTACAGGACAGTCTTTTTGTTCTTGGTTTTGTTGCCCAGTACAATAGCTGACACCAATACCAACACCCTTAAAAGAGAAACTGAAGGAAAAGTCTGGCTCTTCCTAGTATCCCTTGGCCCTGGAGCCATCTTGGAACAGACTGAGTCCTCTGATAATTTTGCTGCCAAACTCCAACAAGATCCTACTGAGCATGTACATATAGCAATTTTCAGAGGCATATAATTAAACCAAATGTGAGCAGGTTCCTGACCCTTACAGGCCTTATAGCTTTTAAACAAGATGATTGTAAGCAGTTTAACCATTGGCAAAACCTTGTGTTTTTCTTAGGTCTGTTCTTGGAAAATCCTGGTGGTTAGTGTTTGGGAAAGTTATATGCTGTCAGAGACACAACCTTATAAGCCAGGTACAGACATTACACTTTTACCGGTATAAGTGTTCAGAAACTGGTGCATACCCATAATGGAACAAAAGTTCAGAACACACAGACTAATTTAAAATGGCAAAACTGAATTTAAGATTTGTGTGTCCTGTTCCCCACTGCAACCCCCACCAAATGGCAAATGTGTGTTCTGTTTGCTACTGATTTAAACTATGCCACTTACAAAAAAAATCACATAACATAGATTGATTCTGTCTTGGGCATTTTGAATGTCTGTATCTGGCCTAATGGAATACATTAGTCAACTTCTACAATAGACAGCTTTGCCAACAGCACCCACAATAACAATGGAGTTAAGAATCTTGTCTTTTGTGTTCTCCAGTACAAGCACCATCTTGCTTTGTAGCTTCTGATGCCATACTCTACAAATGACTAATACCAGCACTTTTATATATTTACTGTTATGTAAAAAAGTACTGCAAAAATCTATTCAGGCCTGTAAGGGATCCATGTTTTGCAACTTGTGCTAAAATTAGACAATTTATTATTTGTAGGGAGCTACCAAAAGTGGGGAGGCAGGTGGATAATTTTGCAGGCCGATGGCAGGGCCAGCCACCATTTTTGCAGGATTATCATAACAGAGCCCCCACCCCCACACACACACCTTTGTTTGGTTGAGGGGTCTCAGCGGTCCCGTCCCTCACAGTACATTGGCAGATGGCCCAAAACCATGACTTGCTTACCCTGATTAAGCCTGTGGAAGCCATAAAGCAACATGTTATTAAGCAATCTAAGCATTTAATTAAACTCTAAACTGAAATGTCTGGTAAAATTAAATCTATATACAACATGAATTGTCACTAGTACCATCACCATCCTTTATTAAATAACATTCTAAAAAGGAGGTTGTTCAGTGCTAACCTTGAAACAGGCAATTCATGCTAGCTGCTAAATGCTAGTTTGGAACATCCACTGGCAGTTGCTGCCGACATCCTCTCTTTGTGGGGTGGACACTAGTCCGTACACTGAGATGGCATGCTCAGCATCAACTGAGTTGGCTGGAATAGTGAGTCAGCATTTTGCCAGGGCATACAGATGTGGAAACTGGTCACAAACAGAGTCCCAAAACACAGGCACAGGCATCTGGCACTCTTTGACAAAGTTCATGTAAGCAGCACGTTTCTTGTCATGCCCTTTTCCCCATCCAGGGATTGATTTCACCAGTTGAGGGTCACAAATCAGAACAGGCATCTAGTTAGGGTACAAAATGAGAACAATGCTAAAAAAGGAAGCAGCTGATTGTCTGAACCACAGTGACAGTGATGGGTCATAGCTGTAGTTCTGGTTCAGCTTCACAACTCTTGCCTGGAACAGGTCCCTTCTCCTCTGGTTTTCACATTGACAACTTGACAGTTCTTGTGATACCATGTCTTTGACCCAACTTATCAAATCCATCAGCTTGTTGTATGCACAGTGGATCACAGCCTGCCTTACCGGCCTTCAGATGACATTAGAAGCTCCATGAACCCAGTAGCATTTTCCACCACAAACTTCACTTGGTCTTGAATGTCTCTGGTTCCAAGAGATTTCATAGCTTAAGCATGCAGTGTGTTCTGGATGATTACCAGCTCCTCACTCACACACCCGCTCCACATAGCCCTACTGCATATGCTTGGCATGGTAACAGATCATGATTAACCACAAATTCCACCTTATGAGCAAAGGCTCTGGTGGCAGCGAAACACTCGCATATGGGTCCCCACTTTGGCTGATGAGGGACTCCCTGTACTGGAGCTTACAGCCTGGATACTGCTTGAAGGCTTTCTTGAAGGAGGACACCAGGCTATCCACCCCAGAGAACTGCATTAAAGTGACCAGATGTCACTTACTAACAACAGAATGTGTGCATTGCAGGTGACTTGAAATGTGTTGTGCAACATTCCTTGGAGCATATCAGAGAAAGCCTTGCACATACATATGGCAGTGTCAGACAGAAATGCTGAGATCTGGTTAAATTCTAAGCCATTCTTGACAATTGCCTTGACTACAGCCTGAGCTATGGAAGAAAAGATGACAGACCAGGTGAGGAGGACCTGGTTTTGTTTGAAGAACAGGCAGGTCCCAGACTGCCTCGCTCTCAGGTACAAATAAAATGTGCAGCACATAGTTATCTTGAGGGTTGGTGACTTCATCAGCCACAAGAGAGAAGGAGTCATACTCTGCCAGTGCAGATTTTGTGGACTTGAGCTGACTGTGAAACTGTACGTGTGAAGCAATCACTGCAGAAATAGGCTTGGTGAAGCTTGTTTGCATATGGAAAACTGCAAGCATTTCACACGTTTTGGTTCAAGCATGAGCATGTGCTTAGGGTGATCAAGTTTCTCCAGTGGAACGTTTGCCACCACAAAAGCTTCCACGAGGGACAACGCTGCCGCTCGCCTTCCCAAGCTGCTTTCCATGGTCCTTTTAAAGAGAGAGGACATGGTCAGTTGTTTCTTTATCTAACCTTCAGCCTCTGCAGCAGCCTTTTGCTTCACATGTGCCTCGGACTCTCAGTGTTGATCTATACTGGTTTTCTTCCACCCGTCCAGAGACACGTTACAGGCAGTACAGAACAGTCTGCCTCCAGCTGTGTGCAAGGTCTCTGCAGGATACTGCCTTACATGGTCTAGAGCTGAAACATATTTGGCCTTCTTGGGGAATTTCTTCTCACTATTCATCCCTGCTCAATCCTCTCAGATTGCAGCATGCTGCAGCAGCATACCTCTGGCTGCTTAAAATATGATGCCAAAACCCTGTTGGTTCCTGACTGGTCCCGGACTGGCACCTGTACTGAGCCTATGAGACAGGCTCAGCCTCTCATTTTCTCCCTCTCACCCCTGTCTCCCCACCAGGCTCTAAGACTGAAGGCCTTCCCACCCTTTTCTCTGCTTGCTGGTAAGTGTGGGGGGTTTTGCAGCAAACCCACCAAAATTGTGGAGCCCTCTGTTTTTTGTGGAAAATGTCGGATTTCACATCTTCCATGAAAAACACAAAATTGCAATTTCAGCAGGTCTCTAATTATTGGGCATTTTTAAAATTGACTTTAAGTGACTTGTGACTCAAGTGGACCCTCAGACACTTAACAGGACACATATTACTTTCTACTTGCCTATCATTTTTGCAAGGGACTGCTCCCTCCAGAAAGTTTAACCATTAAAGGAAATACTAAAGATATTTTGTTGTTTTTTTTCCTGTGCAACAGATCTGGGAAGAGTTTCTGTTGGACACTGAGTATAATTATAACTAATAATCCCCTTCTCCTTGGAGCAACATTCATTGACTTCCCTTCATTTTAGGGTGGTTGGCTGACACAATTCAAATATAATTACTCTTTTTGCATGATAAACTCCAGCTCTGTGAGCAAACATGTCTCGTTTTCAAGTTTAGCTAGACAGCAGCATTGTAATAGAGACCTTTCAACCCCTAGTGCAGCCCACTGCCTTTGAAATCTTTCCTAGATGACAAAACAACCTTCTCTTACCCTAGGACTTTCTCATAGCATCCTTATTAAATAAATGCTCAACCCTCTAAAAACCTATAAACCTAATCAACTGGCTGCCAATCATAGTGGTTTTTGCTGTCAGTACTATATGATGTACAACCACAGGTTTTAAATGTTAAAATTGATGATGGCTTTTAAATGAAAATTCATTAGATGGAAACTGAATTGTCCCAGCCATTCTAAATACAAGGATGCTACATAGCTATTTCAGTGTCACTATCTTCCTCCCCCATCACTTCCCATGTACAATCCCCTGAACACTGGTTGGTTGCACTTAATGTGTTTTGCATACATCAAGTACAAATACCCATATAGTGTATTAGTGCCGCTTCTGTGTTGTGAATTCACACACTGCACACTGACTTCCTTGTGTAGGCAAGCCCTCACTTAAACCAGCATGAAGTTAGTTACTACTCAGCATTGTTAAGGAGTGCAGACTTTGGCTCTCTAGGCTTACTTCTCAGTAACATCTCAATATGAGAACACTTGTACTCTAATTGGTATTTGGACAGATTTTAGCAGTCAGTCAAAGTGCAGACATTTGCAAAACTGCTGGATGGCTATTTTTGTAAATGTCATTTATGCAGACTGGGTCCCATAAAGAGTGGGTCAGGAGAGGGTAAGGGACTTAATGGCTCCTGTACTCATTATTTTCAAGCTATTGAGAAGCAACTAAACTTCCCTGATCTTCTGCTGCTGATGCCCCTGCAGCTCCTTCAGGAAAGAAAGAAAGACAAAAAGAGAAGATTCATTAGGCAGAAGAACAAGCGCAACGTTGGCAGGTACTCAAAGCCTCCAACTGTTTGCTGGAGGGTAGCACCAGGAACAGACTGCATCCAAAATACAGGAGCCTTAGGCCTACAGTTTGGTCTTCCTCAAGGGGAGTTTTGGTCACTCAAGCCACTGGCCATTCCTCTACCAATCTGCCTTGAATTCAGATGGGTATGAAGCACATACAATTCCTGTACAGACTGTGGGTCTTAAGCCTGACTTTGGATTTGTTGTGTGTAAGCCTAAAACCAAGAAGTACAAACATAAATGAAGTTATAAAGAACAACTCTCAGAAGATGCTTGATTTCAAGTTCAGTTGTTGAGAAAGGTGGCATTTCAGACTGGTTCCCATTTAATCCACCCGGTTCATCTACTAGGTACCGCCATGCACAGCGTGGATGAAGAATCAGTCTCTTTGATACAACACAACTCCCAGCTCTACAAAAGGCAGTGTGTTCTCAAGGGAGAATGTAAGCTATCATCCCTGCTAAGTTTGATTCTTGGACACCACAGACTACTAATGGAACAGTTTTATGCAGAAAGTAGAATTTATTATTGATGTAAAACCACTGAAGTCAGTGGACTTACACTAAAGATACATTTGCCCCATGGAAACTGCGAAGACAGATAATATCCTCTATTAATATCTAATTGTAGTGTTTTGCACTCAGGCTGGTTGATTGGGCAACTGAAAACCCTCAAATAAAATAAAAACAAGTGTCTGAGGATTGTATATTCAGGGCTTTTATTTTGCTTTAACTAAACTGAGCAACATAGCAGACAATTCTCCCCAGTTGCTTATTTAAACAGGCATAGCTCAGAAGAAGTTGTACAACAACATGGCTGAGAATTCTTCATTGCTTATTTAGACAGGGAGCTCAGAAGCTGCACAATGTTTTTAATCAGTCAAGATGCAGCATTGAGAGAATACCATGGAAATGGAAAAAGGCAAAATAGGGTGTATTTGCATATATCACTTGAAATTAGGCTGCGTTGCAGCATGTGGTTTACGCATATGCATTGGATGTCAGCTGAGTTACATTTTTCTCAAGGTGACATTGGTGCTTGTCTTACCAAATTTGATACAACTGACAAGTGTTTTCATGTAAGGGAGATATATACCTCCCATCACCTTGTCAAGCTGAGTGAAGGCAAACTCCAGCATATTCCTTCTCAAGTGATGAGGTGGCTTGGAGTCATTAAAAGTCATAAAGTTACACTGCAGCAATGTGCCACGCATACTATATGAACTCAACCACAGCTGTCCTCCTTGAAGCTGGTGAAGGCTCTAGTTCCCAGCCCTCTCAACTCTGATTCAGACGGCGCCCCAGAACCTGGCTGAATCCTGTGCTCTTTCTTTTCATATGCCTTTGAAATTTTCATGAGAATTGTAAATATCACTTTGGCCAGTCTCACTGCTGCCTGCTTTCTCATTAGACAAATATCTAATGACTCTCTTATTCACCCAGAGTTTTCTCAAACATCTGACAGTGATCAGTGCTATCCTACTGTCAGCTATTCCTGCAGCTCACTTCATAATGACATTGAGTTTCTTACTAACAATGGTAAACAGCTTTTTTTTTTAATTGAAACCTTACACAATACCCTTCTCCTCCCCCCCACCCCCAGCTCCAACCTCTCACAACAAAAGGATGTAATTTATCTTGATTATGATTAAGGAAGACTTCAGAGGCGGCAGAAACAGTTTCAGGGAGCCCTTAGATTCCAGTAGATCATTATAAAGGAATCTTATTAAAGTAAAATAATCCAAAGGAGTCAATGTGTAGGAGGGAAGCACTGAAGGGTATTACTACTACTTGCTGCCATTATAAAAATCTTTACGGGGCTGTACCTTTTGGCTTGACACCAAATTACAAGAGGGTCAGGCATTGTGGTGATAAATATAAAATGCTTGATATATTGCATTGTGCTGTTTCAATATGCCTAAAGATATCTTGCTTAATTGGGCTATAATCCAAGGGGCAGTTCCCATAGATTCATTGACCTCAGTATATTTCCCCCAACAGTTTATTTCCCTTGAAATGGCCAATAGAACAATGCAGATTACTCCTGTATGTTGTTGTTGTTGTGCATTTTAGACAACATCAATCCATGGCATTATATTCTAGTAATACTAATGTCAGATGGGTGAGAGAAAGGACTTGGTCTTCTTGGTTAAGGATTGATCTGGAACATACATTGATATGGATTTATTTCCTACGTGTGCCATAGGCTTCCAGAAAGGCCTTGGGCAAAATATATGATCATTCTGTGGCACTGCTTCTCCCCTGTGCAAGATGGACATAGCAATATTTCATTTTTTGCATCCTTCATTCCTTAGAGCATTTAGATCATTAGATCATTAGCAGGGATTATCTTGTGCTATGTGTTTGCCCAGTGCCTAACACAACAGGGCAAGGTGTGTGGTTGGGAGCCTAGTAATAAATAATATTAATGTTGTAAAATAGCCTTAATGCCACATTGAAGCCAAGTATCAAACCCCACACTCAAAAGCCAGGAATCCTAAAAGTTAAGATTCTACTGAAATGTAAACTCAGCCTCATCCAAATAACATATCAGAAAGCGCATTTTACAGATTAACTATCAAACAGTGTCTTGTCATGGTAGTAAATTTGCCTGACTTGTTAAGGAAAATTTAAAAAATGAAAAAATATTAAAAGAAGTTTTCATATTGCTTTAAGGAGCCTTAAGTGACTTAAGCACCATAAATTTAAAAAAAGGCACAGTCAACCTCAGGTCTACTTAATCTGTAAAATAATGAGCTATAATGATGAGCTATGCGAAGTGTAGCTTTTGAAACATATTTTCCTATTTTAAAAATAGATTTCCTTTGTGTTGCTGGTGTGTGACAAGCTTATACAAATAAAAAGCAAAATTGAAGAGCCAATTAAAGAACGAGCAAAATTTTATACATGAAGTCCTGTCATGTGCACAAAACAAAGTTAAAAAAACCCACAGAATTGTATTGCCTGAGATCTTTTAGTTATAGTAATTTTAGTACTTGTCTACAGAGGAATTCTCTGGAAAATTAATCGTAATCAATTTACAAAATGGAGTAATTAAATTGTATGCAACTTCTGTACAAACATTCTGTTTCAGAAATAAAGGGATGATTACTTCTGTTTAATTTAATTTATTTTGGAAGTGCAATAATTTACAGTGAATTGAGGCTACTTATGTTCTGAAGGAGGATGTCCATAATGTGATGTAATGCTGTTTAACTACTCCACATGAAATTCACACCTTTAGTTCATTCAGATTAATGTGTAGACAAGCCCTTTGGTTAAGAAAATTATTTGTAATTGACTCATTATATAAAATTAATTTAACAGTTATTATATATAATCATTGATTAACTCAACTATTTTGAACTGATATATCCTGAAGTAAGATGCAAGAGGCCTTAATATATACTTGGATTTATCTAAAAATATTCTTATTTGTTCATCTATAACATGCAAAGTTATTCTACTCATAAGAAAATAGAAAATTCTATTCTGCATTTGCAAAACTGTCAACTTTAAAAATAATAAACTAATATTTCTAAAGTTCAATTTATTTTTCAACTATATATGAGGATTGACTCAGACCCTTGTCTGAGATTTATAACATCAGCTATGTTTGAGTTATGAAAGCACAAAAATGTCAGCTGTAGCACATGGAGAATATACATTTCCCATACTGCTATAACTTAAATGCAGCTGAACTGATTTTGCTCAAATTTTCCAAAAAATGGACCTTTGGGCTAAGACCAGGTACAGAAAATGTCAAACAAAAATTTATTTGAAAAAGTTATAAGAAAATGAATAAGTGAGTTAGAATGGAAACCATCTAACTAGCTTTTAACTCTAGTGTTCACAACAAACCAATGTTGTAACAGTTTTACTGATGCTTCAGAATAAAAAGGGCATACATATTATTTCTTACACCACGACTCCATCCTGAGGTTGATGTCATGATGCTCAAGCACATTTCTTCTTATTTTATTTTCCTCCCCAATCAGGGCAATTTAGGATCATTTTGACATGCATAAATTCTTAACAGAGGGTAAGGGCCATGACCATAGGTCAATACAACTGGGTAATTCCTTATACCTCATTTAAATCGTCTGGGCCAATAACAGTATTGAAATGGACTGGACTAAAATCTATAAGGATATTTAAATCCTTGCAGGGACTGATTATAGTGAAATCTACAAATTTCCTCCTAGAAAAGGAAATAATGTCCCCAAAGCAGTATGCATAGATACAGAGGGCATAATATATTAGATGGCTCACTGAATGCAAAATTTTGACTGTCTAGACTATGCACAGTATCATTAAGGCTCCCATCTTCAATGCAATCTGCTAATGTGCATCCCTACACCCATGCAGAGAACCACGGACATCAACAGAACTCTGCATGAGTGCAGGAATCTGTCTCGGTGGTTCACATAAAAGGACTGGGTCCTTTGTTAGAACAGATTGCATCTTCTGAAAGATATACATACCATGCTTACCAACAGATGACTGTTAAGGATGTTAAATCAGGTGTGGTGTACTGTATGTGAGTGTTTAGGGAATATAAGGAGCTTTGATAGGTAGCAAATGAAACTGTTCTCATTTGTGAGTAATGATATCACCCCCAGTCCTGATAGTCTTTTACTAAGTCATTTAAATATTTATTGTAACCCAGCTCCAAGATGAGGGTCACTTTATCAGCTGTGCAAGATAGCACAGTTCTTTACACTCACAGCCTTATAAAGATATAGTAAAGTCTAAAAATATGACAATTCTTGAATAAATGTCACATGAACAGCATGAAGTGAATTTACCCTGGCAGGCAGCAATCTTTATAAACTGCATGAAAAATGCTATATCTCTTAGAACAATAGCCTCACATGCTAAGGTATAACTTATCCAAATTCTTCTGGACCTGTAAAAATAAAGAAATCATGTTCAGTACGATTAACCTCACCTAAAAAGGAAAAAAAAAAAAGCAGTAAACAGTCTGTAAAAGGACTGTACATTAAGAAATTTTCACAACCTTATTCCAGCCTATTTATCTATCATTGTTTATTCAACACATCATCTCTAAACTGATTTCTGCGTTCTTCTAGTTCAGATTGGGCATTATATTATAGGATTAGTGGCATTTTTCAGGCCATTTATTAGTTTTCAGACGATAAGAAAACACGTAGCAGTGGCTGATAGCCATTGCAATGATAGAACAGTATGTGTGGGCTGGAGGAAAGGAGTCAAGCTGTGTAAAGGGTCTGAGAAAGGATGTAAAAGAAGTAAGCAACAGGAGAGAGAGGGCAGGAAAGAAACCAGCCTGACAAAGGAGGGAACAAAAAGGAAGCCTAGATACCCCTTTTGTGGTGATGACAATTTTAAATATAACCCAAGTATTTGAGGGATCAGAGCAAAACTACCCAAAAGAATAATCACCAAATGAATGTACAAATCAATTTAAACCTAGGACTCTTCCCACTATGTATATTAATGTTTACAAAGATAGCCTGGCAGCTGGATGGAGACATTTTTCTCCTATTAAATATTTGTTCTCTGAAATACATTAATACTAGAGCTAAGCAAATAATGCATAGTAAGTAATTTATGCAGTGAAGGCAGCTTCCTTTCCTGTTTGCTAATAGTCTGTGAGCAGCTTATGGCTGTATTGAATTTGTTCAATCTATAAAATGATTTGACAAATATTTTATGAATTCTAACTCTGTAAAGTATGGGTAGTAAAGTCAGTACAAATATTTATATTCCTTAGTTCAAAATTTACTTTTTACACTTATTCATTAATATTATTTTAAAACTTTCTCTTTCCATTTCATTCCTGGCTGCACACTAATTTCTGGACTATCTAAATGAAACAGAGGTGCTTGTGCACCCAAATCACATTTGGTTTTTTGGTTTTTTTGAGAGAATGATTTCAGCAACACTTTTTGCTTGGATTTGGTATGTCCAATGCTTACATTTTATTTTTAAAGAAAGCTGCTAATCATGGTTGTAGAGACAATCTTGAAAATGTCATCCTACCCTGTTATAAAAATTCAAAAAGGTCAAAACCAGAAGGTAAATAAAAAGAAGGCAGAACTGTATTATTTTTAAACATCTCATGACTTCTAAGCCGATCTCATGATCTGGCTGCGGGGAGGAGTCGTGGGGAGATATGACTCATGATATTGGATAGACTGTAGTCACTGCTATATCTAATACTGAGGCAAAATGAATTTGTGTAAGCTAAACCATCTCTAGCTGGTGTAGGAACAGGAGTCATTAAAAGCTTTGTTTCTCAGCCTTTTGCTTTAATATTACATGTCCAAGAACGTTGAATAGCAACGTGTTGGGCATGAAGATCACAAACCAAAGACAATGGAAAATGAAAAAACTAAGGAACTCTGTACCACACTGTACCAAGTCATTTATGAGAACAAAACTCTGACCTTTTGCCAAACAGCAGCTGTACAAGCTAAAGCAGCTCTCAGTTACTTTATGCAACTGGCACTTAGACAGCAAAAGCTTCCAGCTCTTCTTGATATTGGCAGCAAGAGAGAGAGAGAGAGAGATGCTCTTTACCTAAGAAATTGTTAGAATTACCTTAACCTACAAACAGGGTTTTCATATGTATTGGCCATGCCTGTCTTCAGGTTGTACACAATTTTCTTGAACAGAAATATTTGTATCTAAGCATGATTATAGGGTCTGAGATTTGTGTCTGCTCTCCCCATTTGGTCCATGCTAACTAGAGTGCTGATAGACTAGTTGGATCATGCTTCCTAATTATGGTATTTTGATTAGGTTCCTGTTGTAGATTCCAAGATGCAGAGCAACTGATAAATCATTTAAAGCAAGATCTATAAGGTATATTTGGGGATCAGAAATCATTTTGTTCCCATCCTTGGGAAGTAAGGACCTAAGAGTATATTATCATTATCATCTAAGAATCTGCAGCAACATAGCTAGGCAACAACTTTTAGCCACCATTGCATTCATAATTTTAGACATTTCCCTAATTGACTGACACCGTGCACTATAACCCAAATTCACCTCTCCTATGTGATATGTATTCTGTATTCTAAAACTTTGGATGGTGAGAAGTTTCCATTCCATCCTGAAACAGGAATTGCCATTTTGAGTTCAGAAACAGCCCTCTGGATTGCAGACACCAACACTGTGTGGAGTAGGAATACTCTAGTACAAATTATTCCTAAATTATATATTAACGTTATTTTAAAAAGTGAGAGTTTTGTAACTCAAATAACTCATGTTGTAGCCAAATCTCAGACTGAAATCTTTCAAAGTACCAAAACGTTAACCTTGTATGAGTGAGCTGGTGCCACAGCTCCATTTTAGCTTACCATGTATATTGGAATCAACAAAACCATGAATTATAGCCACACAGCTATGATGCAATGACAAGAGCCTGAAGAAATCATTACCAATGCTCTTTATCTGAATCTTTCCCTATCAATCCATGGAAGTGGAAAAACCATATTTTTAAACATAGTATTTAAAAAAAAAACAACAAGAAGCACTTATGGAAATAACTGAGCAGGGCTCAGGGCACCTAAATGATCACTGTTCATTACAAGCCAAAGTGATGTTATCTGTTATGAAGACCACTAAGTTATGAGCAAAGCAAGGTTAAGACATAAAAGCTAATCAGCCAATAGTTGAACTAAGGGGGAAGGATAAGCTTAATATAGAAACAAAGTCTTGCTAATAAAATAATGTTGCATTATTGTAGAACTAGAAAAATAGCAGCAGGTGCTAATACAGAATTTCTAGTAAAAAGGAAATTAATTGAATTTAACATGTTTGTGCTTATTAAATAGTAAGGAAGTTGATTTAAGTTGGATGTTGGGGGGAAAAATTCTAGGAGTAAGGGAAGTGAAATGAGAGCAAGTTACACAGAGGTGTTGTGAACTCTACAGGTTTTTAAGAACAGGTTAGACAAGGGATATCAGGGATGGTCTAGTTATATCCTCTTCAGTGCAAAGGGATGAACTCAATGACATCTTGATGTACTTAATTAGTCAACTTACCCCAATTCGATTAGCCAGCTGATGACTACACTGCTTCTGTTTTAGTAGGCAGTTTGCCCTCAGCAGTGAGGCATGCTTGAGAAAGCTTCTGTTAGGTATGGTGAGACGTGGCCCTTCAGCCGTTCTACTGAATCTGATTTAAGTAACAGAAAAATAGTTGAGCCAAGTGTGATGTTCTAGCTGTATAAGTGTGCATGAAATCAAACACTGATATAAGTCATGCCAAAATGACACACTTGGCTATCGAATGCTAGGAATGCAACTACCTGTGGATGGCAGTATAAACTGTACTCATATGCTGAGTACAGATTTACTGAACTGTTGAGCTATGATCCTTTGTTGTTTGAGATGCTGAGAGAGGTAAACATGGATGGCAAGAGGTAAAATGGATGGCATCTTGGGCAGTAGTGACCACGAGATGATTGAGTTCAGGATCCTGATGAAAGGAAGGATGGAGAGCAGCAGAGTAAGGATTCTGGATTTCAGAAAAGCAGACTTCGACATACTCATGGAACTCATGCACAGGATCCCTTGGGAAGCCAGTCTAAGGGGGAGAGGAGTCCAGGAGAGCTGGCTGTAATTTAAAGAAGCCTTACTGAGAGTGCAGGAACAAACCATCCCAATGTGTAGGAAGACTAGCAAGTATGGCAGAAGACTAGCTTGGTCTAACTTGGTCTTAGTTTATTCAGTAAACTAAATAACAAAAAGGAAGCTTATAAGAAGTGGAAACTTGGACAAATAAATAGGGAAGAATATAAGAGCATTGCTCAGGCATGCAGGAATAAAGTAAGAAAGACCAAAGTGCAATTGGATTTGCAACTAGCAAGGGATGTGAAGGGTAATGAGAAGGGTTTCTACAAGTATGTCAGTACCAAGAGGACGATCAGGGAAAGTGTGGTCTCTTACTGAATGAGGGAGTCAACCTTGTAACAGAGAATGCAGAAAAGGCTGAAGTGCTTAATGCCTTCTTCGCCTCAATCTTCACAGGCAAAGTCAGCTCCCAGACTACTGCACTGGGCAGCACAATTTTGGGAACAAGTGAACAGCCCTCAGTGGTGAAAGAACAGGACTATTGAAAAGCTAGATGTGAACAAGTCCGTGAGGCTGGATGGGATGCACCCAAGGGTGCTGAGGGAGTTGGCTGATGTAATTGCAGAGCCATTAGCCATAATCTTTGAAAACTCATGGTGATCAGGAGAGGTCCTGGATGATTGGAAAAGGGCAAACACAGTGCCCATATTTAAGAAAGGGAAAAAGGAGGATCCAAAGAACTACAGACCAGTCAACCTCACCTCAATCCCGGGAAAAATCATCGGCCAGATCCTCAAGGAATCAATTTCTAAGCACCTGGAGGAGAAAAAGGTGATTAGGAACAGTCAGCATGGATTCACCACAGGCAAGTCATGCCTGACCAACCTGATTGCCTTCCATGACGAGGTGACTGGCTCTGTGGATGCAGGAAGACCGATGGATATGTACCTTGATTTTAGCAAGGCTGTTGATATGGTCTCCCACAACATTCTCGCAGGCAAGCTAAGGAAGTATGGGCTGAATGAATGGACTGTAAGGTGGATAGAAAACTGGCTGGAGCATCAGGCTCAGAAAGTAGTAATCAATGGCTCAATGTCTTGTTGGCAGCTGGTATCAAGTAGATTGCACTTAGGGGTTGGTCCAGCGGCCGGTTTTGTTCAATGTCTTTATCAATGACCTGGAAGATGGCATAGAGTACACCCTCAGCAAGTTTGCAGATGACACCAAGCTGTGGGGGAGTAATAGATATGCTGGAGGGTAGGGCTAGGATTCAGAGTGACCTAGACAAATTAGAGCCTTGGGCCAAAAGGAATATCATGAGGTTTAACAAAAACATGTGGAAAGTCCTACATGTAGGACAGAACAATCTCATGCACCAGTACAGGCTGAGGTCTGGCTGGCTGAGCAGTAGCTCTTGCAGAAAAGGACCTGGGGGTTATAGTCGACAATAAGCTGAATATAAGCCAGCAGCGTGCTCTTGTTGCCAAGAAGGCTAATAGCATAATAGGCTGCATTGGAAGGTGCATTGCCAGTTGATCAAAGGAAGTGATAATTCCCCTCTATTCAGCAGTGGTGAGGCCACATCTGAAGTACTGTGTTCAGTTTTGGGCCCCTCACTACTGAAAGGATGTGGACCAATTGGAGAGAGTCCAGAAAAGGGTAACAAAAATGGTGAGGGGACTGGGAGGCACGCGGTATGAGGAAAGACTGAGGGAACTGGTCTTATTTAGTCTAGAGAAAAGGAGACTGAGAGGGGATGTAATAGAAGCCTCCAACTACCTGAAGTGGGGTTTCAAAGAGGATGGAACTAGACTGTTCTCAGTGGCAGAAGACAGAACAAGGAGCAATGGTCTCAAGTTGCAGCAAGGGAAGTTTAGGTTAGATATTAAGAAGAACTGTCTAACTAGGAGGGTAGTAAAACACTGGAACAGGTTACCCAACGAAGTGGTAGAAGCTCCATCCTTGAAGGTTTTCAAAATCCAGCTAGACAAAGCTTTGGCTGGGATGATCTAGTTGGGGATGGTCCTGCTTTGAGCAGGGGGTTGGAGTAGATGACCTCCTGAGGTCCCTCCCAACCCTAATTTTCTATGATTCTATGCTTGCACCTGCTTATGGTTTACACACGTAGTGTTGCTTCAGAAAACAGTCACATGATCATCACATATTCCTTTTAAGTAATTGGATTGCAGCAGGAATTTTTTTTAAACTTCTCTTGGAGGCTTTATTGAAATCATGATATTGTAACCATGAAATTATTGTTGTTTCAACGCATTCTCCAACATCACCAATAATATCCAAAATTAACTTGTTAATTTATCTTTATTGCAGGTGCAAGAATATCATGGCTTTTTAAAATTGCATTTCTCCTTCATTTCTGTAGTTTTGCTAAGATAGCAACACATTTCAGAGGAAATTAAATTTCAGAGGAAATTTTATACAGCATGGATAACATTTCAGAAGTATCTGAAATCCCATTTTTTAAAGTGATTTTGGCCCAATTGATTTCAGTGAGCACTAGATACCTAAATACCTTTAAGAATCTGAAAGTATTTAGGCATTTTTAATGTTTTACCCAACGTGCACCAAAGACAAATTTCTATGTATTTAGTTGAAGCAGTTGGTGACACCTTGTCAATAAAGAAGTCAGAGGACTCAGAACTGCTTATCCAAATCACGTGGATACGTATAACCAGCCTTGAAATCTCAAGAGGCTTTAAGTACTTCTTGCTTCTTTGAGTACTTGTTGCTTTCAGACTGACTGGAAATATTGCATTTACTGCTTTCTTTTGATATTTAAAGTTGATGTGAGCAAAACACGGGTGAATGCAATGGAGGAAACAAATCTGTACATACAGAAATAGACAGGATAAATTCAGAGGTCTTTTTCAGTTTTCATTTCATGAATCCCTATAGATTAGGGCACATGCAAAATAAACCTCTAATTTCATGGACACAAGTGCATGTTAATCTCTCTTGGCCTGATTCTGCAATGCTTATTCACATCAAGGAAATAATGACTGATCTCAATTTGAATACGTACAGGTTGACTTAAAAAGAGTAAGAGTTGCAGAACTGAAATGAAAATGGTACATAAAATGTAATGGAGTGAGATTGCTCTAACAGCTAACTAATTAGAGCCAGATTTCTGTCACTTGGGCTAAGCACAGACATTCAGGGAGGTTGTGGAAGTTTAGATTGCATTAAATATGGCCACCAAATCTAACTTAGTTCACTGGGTGTGGATCCTACACTTAGATCCTTACTTAGGTGGATCTAAGTGTGAACTGTACAGAAGTTCAGGGAGATTAGGTCAGTTTAAAAATGGCCAACCTAATGTAAGTTATCTGTATCTCGGAGATAGTCTAACTTAGCTCAGATCTGTTGAGAATGATCTAACTGAACTTCTGTACAATTCCTAGTGCAGCCCCACCTGCTGGGAAAGCCTAGCTGCTGGCCCCAGCCCCATGACTATACTTTTCCTACCCATTAGGCTATTTTTAGCCCCCGGTCCTTTGCCCCACCCCCAGATGTACAATCTCCTCCTGCAGACCAGCCAGCCCTGCCCCCGCAGAGTCTGCTAAACCCCCCATCCCAGAAGCCACTCCTGGAGCTGGTTTTACCAGTGTTCACTGGTGCAAGGAGCCAGTGGAAGTAAGGCAGGGTTGAGGGAGTAGCAGGTGGTATTGGGCAGGGGTTGGTTCACGGGGGGGGTGGAGTTTCATTTGGGGGTGGGTCAGGTCAGGAGGCTAAAAATAGCTGCTGGTCTGGGGGGAGAGCCTCCCCCCCCCATTTCCAACCCCCATGAGGAGCTGCCAACCCCTGTGATCCACCTACCCCCTCCCTCCACCCCAAGTTACTTCCATCAGGGTTCCAGGATTGGCAAACACCAGGAAACCTGGTCCTGGGAGCAGTTTGCAGGAAGAGAAGTTTGATGGCATTGGGTAGGGCTGGGGAGGGTTGGGGGGGTGGCAGGATTAGACAGCCTCTCTGATCCTGTCAACTCCACCTGATCCCCAAGCCCCCCCCCCACCCCCCCCGGGACCCCACTAGCCGCCCCGATCCCACAAAACCCTCCAACCCCGCACAGACCTTGCTTGTCTTCCTAATACCCCTACTCCCTTCCCACAGGTCCTACTTTCTCTCCCAACCCACCCAGCCCTCCCCAACAAACCTCACTTCCCCCCTGACCCTGTCTCCCACTAGCCCTTCCTCATCCCAATTTACCTTGGATTGGGTGGCTATTTTAACACGATCTAACTTCCACATAATCTCTCCAAATGTCTATACATACCCTTGAACTCAAGACAGGGTAAAGTTCTCAGAATATTAGCAGGCTCTGTCCTACCCTGCAAGCTGCTGAGTGCTATTACTTTCAGGGTTTGGATTCCCTTAGACTGAGGAAAGAATTGAATCCATGTCTCCTATTTCCTGACTCAGTGACCTAACCAGCAAAGCTGCTTACAGATGTTTAAAAAAAAAACCCCACACTGTACCGGAAAAAGCAGTGCATTAGTTGGACCCAGCTCCACAGTGTCTGTATAGATCGGGTGCTTCAGAGGGGCTTTTTAACACTTTTATGTGATTCAATCAGCTACTGGATAAAAGTCCCCAAAAAGCCTCACTGAAGCACCCAATCTAAACACACACATTGGGTCAGCTGGGTCCAACTAACGCACTGCCTCTTCTGGGCCTGTGCTGGGCTCAGTGCAGGAGCACACCGAGTTTAAAGTAAAGCACCGTTTTTGCGGGAAAGCGGGGTTAACATCTGTAAGCAGCTCATAAGCCATTTTATGGTTCTGAGTGAAAGAGACTGCCTCACTTAGTACTATTAGCTTCAATGACATCCTTATTCCAAGTGACCAGTTCCTTAGTCCAAGGCCAATGGTTTAACATTTAATTGATGAATGTGTACATTTTTAGAACTTTTACCTAAATAAATAATTGTATAGCATATTCCTGTTTATGGATATACTCTTATTAGAAAAAAAGCAAGACCCTAATCCCACATGGTATAATTTGAAAAAGTAAAAGTAACAGAGCTGAAAATTTGTAGAATACATCCCATGTGAGTCTACGTGTCCTTTTCCTATGCCCATTAGACCTTTCAGAAATAGCTGAGATGTGTCACCCCTTGACCCAAAGCTTTATATCTGCAAAATGCTGCAACAAGTTGCAGCATCCCAACATTTGACCTTCCATTTTGAACGATAGAGACAAAATACTTTTTAGGTCACCAGTACATCTTGTTCTGAAATTTAATCTCACTGATTTTGGTAAATTCTAAAACTCTGAATTTAAATGGATAGTTGTTTGTTTTTTAAATGTCCTTTGAATATGGTACTGGAAACTGGAAATACAGAACTAGATATTGTGAGTAGGTATATACTTCAATCTTGTCAGCATTATCATCCTGCTCAAAAGCAAAGGATGTGGACCACATGGAGTGAGGCTATGAGCATAATGAACTTCTTTTGTAATGATCAGGAAAGGTGGCTGCTTCCAGGGAAGAGGGAACACTGCACTCTACAGCAAGACTTTGCCCCAATTCCACTCACAAGAGCTTTCCAGCCACAGAGCTCCCAGGCCTCTAGTCTACTGCTTTCTCACAGGTACCAGGTGCTAGAGTCCCTTCTAGCTTCTTAACCAGCTGGAATGGGAAAAAGGACACACCTATCAGCTTTTGGAGTCAGCACTATAGCCAGTGCCATAGCAATGAAGTTTGGTGCCCGGGGAAATCCTGCAGCAGCAGCCCACTCTCACCCTGCACACAGATCAAGGGGTCAACCCCTGCCCCCCCATGCTTGCCTGGGAGTCCATGCAGCAGCGGGAGCCACCCTTCCCCCATCCCCGTGCCCCCACAAATGAACTGCTCATGTCTCCATCCCATGCTCCACCCCAGGTAGGCAGTGCTTGTTGACACCCCTTTGCTTCAGCACCTGGGGCAGTCACTCTACTTGCCCCTCCCCCCCTTGCTATAGTATTGACTATAGCTACTTCTCTATTTTTGCTTCCTCACCTTTGAGAACCACGAGAAAGACTGGAGCTATTACTACTTCTGTAGTGGTCAGGAACCCTAGCCAGCCCTTAACTCTGATTTTTTAACTGTGTATAATGTACAGATTAAAACAGAAGGGAGAGAGAAAGAGTGAGAGAGAGGGAGAGAGAGAGAGAGAACTACTACAACTTTGTCAAAGATGCAGTTCACCTACTAGTCAGCCTTCATCTTGTAATGTGTATTACATATTCTGCTTATTCTGCTAACATTTCCAATACTTTTTTATAATTTTGCTCTGGTATGGACTAAATGTTGGTTTAAAGCTAATGTAACATCCAGCAAGGTACAACTTGAGAAGCCACCTGAAAGAAAGCACAAAGCTTTAAATATCTAACAACTGGAAAATGGAAGATGACATCTTGGCCAAGTAGAGGTAGGAGTTAATTGCTCACTATTGAGAGGTGAGAGATGAGGCAAAGATGGGCTATAAAAGTGAAGACGAGCTGTTTTCTTGATATGACAGATTGAAGTATGTGGGGCTAATAGAAGGGTGCAGAGAAAGGAGTCTAGATTAACCCTGCTTATTTGGGCAGAACCATTCTACCTTGTCCCATGTACTTTGGAAACATATACTAAATGTATCAATATAAATTAACTTCTCTTCTTTTCTCTCTCCTTTGAGGGGCTCCCAAACTTTGTCTTTTTGTAGCATAGCATAAGCAAGACCATAACTGAATGATGAAGAATTTGTGCAAGTTAGAGAGACACTCTCCAGATTGCAAACCCTTCAGAACAAGTTCATGTTTACAGAGCTGCCTCTATGTAGCTTGTTTTTCAGCAGATTAGACACAAGTGTTTTCATAACCTAAACTTGCTCTGTCCTCCATACAGTTTTAAGAGTGCTGCTGCTTCAGATAAAACATAAAATGTAATGATCGCTGGGAACAGAACACATTGGTTGGCAGATTCTAGACTACACACATGCTGCCTTCCAGACATTAAATACTGATTTTTATAGTCAGTGAATAGCATGTCTCCCTCAGCATCTGATGGTATATGACAAATTATATATTGTTTTGCTGTTTTTTTAAAAAAAGCAAACTAGAAAAACATATGATCTAAATATTGAATCCAGATTTGCAGCTGTTCTCATTAAAAAATAATTTCAGTCCAATAAGTCTATTTTTACACTCTGTATTTGAATCTGGCTCACTTATTTCTAATTATTGGTATCTGTTATCTGCCTACAGGATGTGATGGCCTCCTTGTTAGGCACTGTTCAACAGTTTCCCCCCAAAGTTGTCTCTTACTCTGTGTTTGGACAATGCCTAACAGAAGGAATTTACAATCCAAGGTCTCCATTCTGCAGTCTAGTGCACATGTTCAGCTTCATTCACTGAGCAGTGTATTATGACTTCAACACACAGGAAGACAGTAATAGTAGCATCCCAAACCAAAACTAACTGTTTTCTGTATTTCTTTGAGAAGAGAGGTGATTGTTGGATCAGACCTTTTGTGAAAATATAAATAGTAGTGTCCAAATCTGTACTGTTTTTCACATGTAGCGTTCAAAGCCACTTGCTAAGGAAGTAAGTCTCTTTGCTCTTAATTTCCAGATAATGCAGAGAGATGAAGTACTTACTTCACATAGAAACAGAACCCAGATAAACAGCTGTGCAAAACAAAATTGAAGTGATATGTAAATCTGGGACAGGCAAGAATAAAACAGAACAGGGGTGATTTACAGAACAGGGGTGATTTACTCTATGTACTAGGATTTGTATTTATTAACAAGAAATGGCAAAGATACTAAAAAATTTCAACACAGTAAAGATGTTTGATGAAATCTGAGTACAAATTAAAACAGTCTACTCAGAAACCCATCACATGAACTGTAGCTCTGCCAGTATACCTCACTCCTAACCTACAGCATTCCTAGTACAATGTTGAACTGACCATTGTAGTAGACTAAATAAAACATTTTTCAAGTCTCCTTCCCCACCTCCATAATTTATTTTGCTGCAGTTGAGACCTCTAGAAAGGCAAACAATGTAACCTTAATTCCATCTTGTTTAAATCACCTATTTAAATGGGCAGCATTGAAAAAAGGTATTTATTGAAATATCCTATTATATGGCTTTATTCTCATCTCTAAAATGCTTTTATTTCTATAGAAGGATGCAAGTGTATCAGAAAAAAAAATTTTAAACAGATGAATTTGTAATTCATTTAAAATGCACCAGGAAGCCAAATCATGATAGCTCCTATCTGGCCAATTAACCCATGCTCAGCCAGTTTGGGCACCTATACACATGCAGTGAGGCTGCTCTGACACGTTGTAATTACAGCGTGTCAGAGCAGACTTGATTAATTGAGTCTACTGGAATGTGGTAATTACTGCACTCCAGCAGACTCTAGCATCACCTGTATCAGCGTCCCTGCACTGAAAAATGGTGGCGAGGGAGCTTTAACTAAAGCTTGTCGAACAAACTTTAGTTAAAGCACCCCCACCGCTGGTTTTCAGCATGGAGATGCTGATACATGTGATGCTCCAGGCGCTTTAATTAGAGCAGCTCTCAGACCTGCTCTAATTAAAGTGTCCCCCACACACACTCCTGGAGCATGTCTATAAATGCCCTCTGAGTTTTGTGGTGTGACCTATGACCTTCCCCTTAAAATCGTAAGGGCCTCCCAAGAAAAATAAACCTAGTTAGTCATCAAGGGTTCTTTCACTTTCCCATCTGCCCCATAGTCCCTGGACCACTGACACTGTCACACCTTTAGATTAGCATTAAATAATCAATTGGTTGCCAGTCGGCATGAAGATGGCACTTTTCTCCAAAAGTAAAACCAACTCACCATTTAGTTGGCTTTTGTCATCCTCTCAGCACCCAGGAGGTCTGGTGGTAGGTTCAGAGTTTCAGTAAAGGACTCAGGTACCTACCAGTTAGGTACTACACTGCCTAAATTTGGGGCATTGAGGGTATGTACAAAAGTTGCTTTTTTGCCATTTAAAGCACTTTAGTGCTGTGACTTAACAGAAATGCCCATCTTGAAAAATGGGTACAGCACTTTAAATTAACCGTTGTTAAATGAGGTATTAAAGTTGAGGGATACATTTGAAGTACTGTATTTCTGAAGCACTTTTCCCAAAACAAACTGAGGCCTATGCTCCCTATTCAAATGGTTATTAGGGGTTACAGAAGGTTAATCCAAAAACCAGAATAGTGCTCCCAAATTGACTTCAAATTCTTATCCAATAGCTATTTAATGCAAAATGCCGGAGTTGTTCTGAGACCTGGGCCAAGAATCCAGAATTCCTCTCTCCCAGTCACAATTTATCTTATAAAGGATTTGAAACTGTCAGGGGCCTACTGTATCAGGTCCTTCAGGGAACACTGGCACTGCGCTAATCAGTTCAAGTAACTTAGGCACCAATGGGATCAGGAAAGCTCTTAGCATGCATGGAACCAAACTGCAGAAATTACCAAACAGAACACACATGCGCTCTTTGGTGGGTGGGCGCAAATCTTAGACCAGTTCTGTTAATTTTAAACCAGGCTATGCATGTCAAACTTCTGTTCTGTTATGGATATAGACTGGTTTTGTGTGCCAAACCTTTGCTCTGTCATGGGTATAGACCAGTTTCCGATTACTTATACTGGTAAAAGTGTAATGTCTGTATCTGGCCTTAGGGAACTTCCAGATCAAAAAGGAAGGTGCTAAGTGAGTCTGTTTTGGATCACAATTTCAGACGTAAGTGACTAGAGTAGTGGTTCTCAAATTTTTTATTCTCAAGGTACCCCTTGTTATCTTGGAGGCACCCCTCAAAACTGCCAACTCTTAGTCTGCACTCATTTCTTGACTACAGAAAAATAATAGAGCAATTTTTCTGTTGCAAAGAACTCAAAGACCGCCACAGGTCAAAATGTAGCTCAGGCAGGGAGCAGAAAGCACAGCAGCAGATCAGGCAAGAAAGGTAACCAGAGTGGCACTTGGGGAGGACACGGGGCATGCAGTATGCCTAACACCCACTGGTGTAGGTGGTCTGTTCAGTAGTGTTAGAAGTGGAACTCAGTATATTAATAGGCAGGTAAGAGGTCTGCATAGTGAAAACTGGCAGGATGATTTTCTGTGTAATAGCGTGTTGTTCCACCTGGCTAACCTCAAAACTTGTGGATACTGGCATTGCAGTCCACATGAAGGCTTGCAGTTTACCTCCCAGCTGACCATTTCAAAGCTACACATGACTGTTTCATGTTTAGTATGCTAGAAAGGAACAGTACTAAACCCTCATTTTGTTCTTAAAATGTAGTAAAGTTGCAGTCATAGTTCAGAGCCTTGTTTGCATCTTATTTCATCTCCTGTCTCAAAATCAACAAATGTAACATTTTCAACTTTTCTGCAGATGTATTTCTTAGTACTTGTACAGCCCAGTGTTACAGACCAACTTCAGGTGATAGTTGAGTAAAATGAAATTAATCCTATATTTGGTATTCATAATCTTGAGGGATGTTAATCCCATATTTGTTCAGTGGATTTGAGGTCAGAGCTCCAAGGAGGTTACTATATTCTAATTAATTCCCCAGACACTATTTTTTGTCTAAATAGACTCTACATAGTCTAAAAGAATGTTTTGGGTCATTATCTTCTTGATAAATGAAGGCTTAGTCAAACAGCTGTTTTCCCAACAGGGACTTCATGATGCACAAGAATTCTGGGTAATATTTTCTGAACAGTTCTGAATTTTTTCTTACAATTTGCAGAAATACATTCTCTAATAATCCATGTGCATCCCCTCCTCTTCCAGGCATTCACTTTTCAAATAGGCAGGAAATATAATGAGCCAGATGTTCAACTGGTATTAATCTGCATCAGCTCCAGTGATTTCAATGTAGCTAGGCTGATTTACATCTGGGAAGGAACTGATCTCTTATCTAACTGATGTGCTTCCCTCTGTTCCAGAGCTCAGTTAATGAAGGGCAACAACGCTCTTTGAAATCTAGGAGAAAGAGACACCCCACTGTATCAAAATCACTGCATTTGCTCCTATCCCACATGTTCCCAAGTATGATACACACCTGGTTTTTTCACATGAAGAATGAAGACAAAAATCTTTCCTTGAAAATACCAGTATTTCCACAGGGAAAACACAGGAAGCCACAGTAATCAGGCAGCAAAAACCTGTGGCTCTTCTGTTAACCCCCTACCTCCAGGATGCCACAGGTACTGTTGGCTGCCCATTCAGCTCAAGAAGAGGGGAGTCTGTGCAGGAAGTTTGGCTCCAGGAGGACTGGCCCTCAACTGACTTGTCTGGTGCTGCTGATTGAGTCAAACTTCCTGGACCCTCTTCTTGAACAAGATGAGCAGTCAGCAGTGCCTGCCAGCCGAGAGCCTGATCCTGCTGGAGCTGAACTGCCCAGCACGTCTCCTCAAACCAGACGGATAAACAGCAGTGTCTGCTGAGTCAGCAGAAGGCCCACGCAGCTCAAGAAGAGGGGCTGGGCGGCTCGGCTCCTGCAGGATTGGGCCCTCTGCTCCCTGCAATTCCCTCATTTATGACACGTGCCCCAATTTTCAGTTGCTAATTTTCAAGTGGAAGGAACAGGGGGAAAGTGTGCCATGTGTGAGTAAATACAGTGTTAACTTTTATTGTATATTTAAGTTGCTTTGTTCAAATATTACCAATTTTATAGCTTTAAATGCTTTTAGAACAGCCACTCTGCACCATAGGCCTTGTTTGTTTAAACTTAGATATTGGCCCAAAGATTTAGTTCAGGGTTTCAAGGAGACCAAAGTCCTGGGAAGTTGTATGGTGTACTGTATCAGTCTCTGTATCAGTCTCAGCTACATTCTGAAGGACCTTGTCATTCATATCTTTTGACTAAGTAAAACTAAGTCCCTCAAACAATTTCCCATGAATGAGTAGCTGCTTATCCTCACCTTTAATACCTTTCATAACACTTAGCTCTGCCAGTGATATTGGCTCTTCTTGGCTCAGTTGGCAGCGTTTTCAACAAGTACTTTTATACTTTTTCTCATCTTGGGGAGAATTACAGTTCAGAAAAATTCCCTCCCAAAATTCACAATTGCACCATTGATTCACAATTGATTCTTTTTTAAATCCTTCCCTAACATTTTCTTCTCTCACTATACCTCAAAGTCACTGCCATATGCCATTGGCTAGTGACTACTTGTAACTACATTTGCAATGTTACAACTCATTTAGTCACACACCTGTTTTGGAGTATATGACCTATGGAGGTCCCTTCCGGCCTTATTTCTCTGTGATTCTATGATTCCCCACAACCTTGTCTCTCTTCAGGAAACCTGTTTTGGTCCCCCTCACCACAGCAGCTGAGAATCTCACAGTCCTTCATGTATTTACTTTCAGATCCCTAGGTGTATTTAAGTTGAGATAGAGGAAAGGCAGCATCATTATCCCTATCTTATAAACAGGGAACTGAGACACATAGGTATTCAATGACTTGTCCAAAATCACTGCAGAAGTTCATGGTGGGAATTTAAAGCTAAGTCTCCCAAATCCCACAGTAGTACCCTAACCAGGCCAACACCACAGAACAGTAAAGCTGACCACCATGTGGTGCACACAGACACGTTTCATTTGGCCTGTTCAAGGGCCCAAAGCCCAGTCACAAAATCCACAGAGAACAGAAGAACCAAACATGCCATTCACCAAGTCCATCTACCTCCAAGGACACAACAGTATGCAGCTATGAACTCGAGAATTCTTCTTTTTCACTGCTCTTTTGCATGTAATCAGACACCATACAGTCCATCCTCATACAGCAGTTGAGCATGCTGGCCCAGAGCAGATGGCATTTAAAACAATGGCATTTAAAACAATGTTCAGTGTAATGTCTGGCCCTATCTGCTCTGGGCCGGGCGTTGAAACTGAGAGTACATACCCTGTCTTTTCTCTGTTCTCCACAACCCCATTTCTGGCACACAGGAAGTATAAAGTAAGAAGCCACTGTATTTGAATGCAGGGTCAATAAAAGCCAGACTGAGAGGGAGAAGAGTAGACTGGAATGAGACTAGAACTGAGGAAGGAATAGGGAGAGAAAAACTAAGATTGGCAGGGAAAGGAGACTGTGCATCGCAGATACAGTACCCAAAATGAATGGATATTTTTTACTTTAATATCTCCATGCCTTCTCAGATCCCCATCTGCAGTGGTGCTAATACCTAATGCACAGGTATTATCCTCCTAATGATAATACCTATTCTTCTTAAGAGGGAAGCTAAAATAAAATTTATTTATTTGAACTTTGTGTATACTAGAATGATGAACACCGCAGCTAAGCCTATGAAGAAATTAATACCTTTTCAAAGGAACTGTTACCAACAACTTCTAATATAGGGATAATAGAATATTTTTCTCTAGCTGAAAATAGCCAGATATTGTTGAATAAAGTTAGCAAAAAGATCAGCCTGAAGTAGGCCTCCTGCCTGGAAAATTTCAGTCTAATGACATAATTTTAACAAAATTATAAACAACTAAAAACAGGGTTGCATAATGGAAAATGCCAGCTGAACCTTACTGTTAGGCAGCACAAGAAACTTGCATATGCAGTGTAGACTAAATACAGTTGTAAAAACTATACTTTGAATTTCCTGGGTTTTGTACTTTATGTCACAACCATATTGCAGTGCAATATGTAGGGACCTCAGAAGATCATCAAGTCCAGCCCCCTGCCCCAGGGGCAGGAAGTTAGCTGGGGTCACAGGATCCCAACAAGATAAACATCCAATTGACACTTATTTTGCATTTGATTGACCAATTTTTCAATCCTATGAAAATGTTTTAATAAATTATGTTATCCAAACAAATTTGGAAATTAAAAGGAAAATGCTTATTCTTGGTCCTTCAAGTGCAAGACAGTCCAAACTAGGTATTACCTTGTTCTTTCTCCAGCAAATGGCAATAATAAATAATTTCATAGATTTCATAGATGTTAGGGCTGCAAGGGACCTTGAAGATCATCGAAAACTGTTTCAGACTGGACATAAGGAAGAATTTCTTTACTGTCTGAGCCCCCAAGGTCTGGAACAGCCTGCCATTGGAGGTGGTTCAAGCACCTACTTTGAACGCCTTCAAGAGAAAATTGGATGTTTCTCTTTCTGGGATCCTATGACCTCAGCTGACTTCCTGCCCCAAGGGCAGGGGGCTGGACTCGATGATCTTCTGAGGTCCCTTCCAGCCCTAATGTCTATGAAATCTATGAAGTCTAGCCCCCTGCCCCAGGGGCAGAAGGTCAGCTTGGGTCAAAGGATCCCAGCAACATAAACATCCAAACGTTTCTTGAATCTATTCAAGGGAGTCTATTCCAGGTCTTGGGGGCTCGGACAGTAAAGAAATATTTTCTGATATCCAGCCTAAGGTGATCTTGTAGGAGTTTATGACCATTGGTCCTTGTTTTGCTTTGGGGCGCTCTGGTGAACAGACGTTCTCCCAGATCCTAATGAACATCCCTTATGTATTTATAAGTAGCCACCAGCCTGCACTTTTCCAGACTGTCGAGTCCCATGGCTCACAGCCTCTCTTCATAAGGCCTATTCTCTTGCCCTCTGATCATGCATGTGTCTCCCTCTGGACTCTCTCAAGCTGCTCGACATCCTTCTTAAATTGCAGAGCCCAGAATTGGATCCAGTACTCTAGGGATCTTACCAGGGATTGAGGTCAAGCTGATTGGTCTGTAATTCCCAGGATCTACTTTCTGCCCTTTCTTGAAGATGGGTGTCACATTGGCCTTCTTCCAGTCTTCAGGTACTTCACCGGAGTGCCATGAGTTTTCGAATATTTTTGCCAATGGTTGGGCTATGACACCTGCCAGTTCCTTGAGTACAGTAGGGTGTAATCTGTCAGGACCAGCTGACTTGAAGGTGATCAGCCTCTCAAGATGATCCTTTACTAGATCAACACTGATGCTGGGTATAAATATGCCCTCACCCTGGCTGTCCCACATCTTGCTAGGCAGGGCAGTCCCATTGGACTCATGAAAGACCAACACGAAATACCCATTAAGCAGGTTGGCCTTTTCCTGGGTGTCGGTTATCAGCTTTCCCACTTGGTTCAGCAGGGATCCAATGTTACCTCTGCTTTTTTTTCCACTCCCTACATATCTGAAAAAGGACTTTTTGTTATCTTTGATATGTGAAGCCAGATGGAGCTCAGTTGCAGCCTTGGCTTTCCTGATCCGCTCCCTACAGGTACAGACTAGTGCTGAAAACTCCTCCTTGGTGGTAATTCCAGCCTCCAATCCTTTATAAGTCTCTCTTGTGAGATATAGGAGGTCCTCAAGTTCCCTGCTGAGCCAAGGGAGCTGCTGTGCCCTTTTGCTACCCTTCTTCTGAGATGGGATAGCCATCCCATGTGCTGTCAGGATCCACTCCTCTTGGACTCCTCTTCCTGTCAAGTCATGGTCCCTTAGGGCCTTGACAACAAGCCTCCTGAGCTTGTCAAAGTCAGCTTTCCTGAAGTCAAGGACTTCTGTATTGCTGACTGACTTGAAAGCTTTGCGATGGATAGTAAAGGTGATCAGCTCATGGTCACTATCACCCAGCTTCCCATCAATTCTTAGGTCACTGACTAGGTCATCCCCTTTGGCCAGTACCAGGTCGAGCAGCGCTTTGCCTCTTGTTGGTCCATAGACTTCTTGAGTCAGATAGAGCTTGTCCACGAATGGGAGGAAGCCTTTGCAACTGATAGGATTTGGCCAACTGCTCTTCCCATGAGATGTCCGGGTAGTTAAAGTTTCCAATGACAACCATGCACTGAGAGCGTGTAGCCTCAGCCAGTTCCCTGGCAAATTCCTGGTCCTGCTTTTGTTTCTGGTTAGGAAGTCTGTAGTAGACTCCTACCATGATGTCCCCTATGCCATGTTCCCCATGTATTTTAACCCAGAGGGACTCCAGTCATCCTTCCTGGCTGCCAATGTCAATTTGCAGGGACATATAGCTGTCTTTGAAATAGAGAGCTACACCCCCACCCCTTTTGTCTACATGATCTTGCTTGTACAGGGTATAGCCATCTATACCTGTGGCCCAATCATAGGTGGAGTCCCACCAGGTCTCCGTTATCCCTATGAGGTTGTGATCATTCTTGTTTAGCAGGAGGACCAGTTCCTCCTGTTTATTCCCCAAGCTCCTGGCATTGGTGTACAGGCAGGCAAGTGTCCCATTAGGGGCTCTTCCCTTCCCCACAGATCAATCCAGGGCTAGGGTAGGGGTGCGTTCCCTTAAGTGCCTTAGCCTACTAGATTTGGAAAGGTTGCCCAGTGGGGTTGCAGTGGCAATAATCCCCCTCAACCCCTGGTGGGCTTAGTTTAAAGTCTAGTCAAGCAGGTCAGCCAGTCTGGCTGAGAAGAGCCTCCTCCCCAGCGGAGTGAGGTGGAGGCCATCTCTCCCCAGCAGACTACCACCTCTCTCACCAAAGAGTGGTCTGTGATCTTGGAAGCCAAAGCCTTCATGATGACACCAGTGCGTCAGTCTTTGGTTGACTACCTCAACCCATCTCTCCCTCAGCCCATGACCTACAACCAGGAGGAGTAAGGAAAAGACCACCTGCACCCCCACCCCCCTAAGCCCCACTTCCAGAGCCCTGTAGTCTGTCATGACCTGGCTGGGATTGCTCTGAGCCATGTCATTTGTATCCACATGGATAAGGAGCATAGAGTAGTGGTAAGAGGGCCTGATAATCTTTAGGATCCTCTCTGCTATGTCCCGGATGTGGACCCCCAGGAAGAAGCAGACCTCCCAGGCTAGGGGGTCAGGGTGACAGATTGCCCCCTCAGTCCCCCTCAGGAGGGAGTCTCCCATGACTACCACTCTGTGTTTCATCTTAGGGAGAGTAGGGATGGGTGATCCTCCCTTGCCTGCAGGAGCTGGCATCTCTGCAGGCTCAACTGGGGGTACCTGTTGCAAAGCCCCAGAGGGGAGGGGACCTTGGTGCAGTGGGCCTTCGGGTGCTTGACCACCTTGGTCCAACCCCCTGGCTGGACAGTATGGGAGATCCCTGAGTCCTCCCTTGTCCTGGAAGGTGACCTGGTAAAATAAAGGTAACTCACAAAATAAAAACTCATTGACCTCAGTGATAATAAAAAGAGAATTTAGTAATGTGCTTGTGATAACTCTGCTTTACTCAACTTTCCTAACACAGGCAACAGATAACAAGGGCATCACAGTTAGAATTTGCTATTATACTTAGCAGCATTTAGAATGGAAAAATAACCCACCCAACAGAGACATAGGTAGAAGTTTCAAGAGTGATTAAAGGATTTTGAAGCACAAACTCTAGTCAAAGTCTATAGCTGTGCTCATAAACTGTATATGACCAACGTTTGTTCCGTCTTTGTACAAAGAATCATGAGATGTTTCTTAATATATTTATATTACCATTCATTTTAAAGTCCTAAAACTTGTAAAAATCATGCATTTTAAGTCATAAAACTAGTACATCACCTAATGTAAACTTGTATTGTTTCATTTACTTCAGTAAAACTACCATAAATGACACCAGCCACATTCTGGCCTCCGAAATGATGCATAATAATTACATATTAGGAGAAGTAGACAAACAAATGTGAACCATATGGAAGGCTTAATTCATATTATGGAAACTTTTAACAGAAAACAAGTTAAAATATTATAACAAGTAATTCAGCACTACAGTGAGTTCATGTTGTTTTGTCTTTGTTTAGACTGTTCAAGGGAATGGAAATCCCCACAGGATAGATAGGGTAACTAAACAGGCTTTTAAAAAAACCCAAAAAAAACAAACCCCAAAGCTTTCCAAATACACACACACTGCTTTCAACAGCTCAGCCCACACAGAAAGCAAGAAGCAATATGCTAGGCCATGTCTATATGAGACACTGACTGCGCAGTTGTTAGTGCACAGTCATTTAGTACTTGCATACAGAAGTACTAAATGACTGCACAGTAAATAGAGTTACTGTGCAGTAGCATTGTCGAACAGCTGTTAGGTGATACTGACTGTGGTATATGGAATGTACCTTTAACAGGCCTGCAGTGGAATGGTTCAGTTTTCCCCCTGATGCCGTGTGGGTATGGTTTGGTGGTGGTGGGTGGAAACCTCCAAATCAATTTGGGGAGATTTGACAATTCAGCCATAGACACAGCTTTATATGTTTTTTCTATATACCTCAAGGTACCAGGAGCGGCTCATGAATGCTGAAACAGTGGGGCGGATAGTGTGTCCCACAGGAGCACGGGGGGGTCGATCAGGTGCTCAGCAGCAGACCCGGAAGTGGACTGGAAGTACTTCCGAGCCACGCCTGGTACCTCGAATTATGTAGAAAAAACATATAAAGCTGTGTCTATGGCCAAATCACTGATTCTCTGAATCAGAATCAAATCTTGAGATTCAGATTCGGATGAATTGAATTGGGACAGTGATCTGAATCAGTGAATCAAATCGCTGTCCCCTGAATTGGGCCACATCCGAATCCAAATCAAATACTGCCCATTTCACACACCCCTATTCACTGCGCAGTAGCTCATTTCTACTGTGCAGTAGTGTCACGTCACACTTCATGCCACGCAGCACTGCTGTGCAGTAGTATACTGAGCAGTCAGTGTTTCGTGTAGACACAGCCCTAGAGTCCCTTTGTGCCTCTTAAAATGAATGGTACTTTATCAGTTATCTAACTGCATGTGAATATAATACATTTTATCTGTAAACAGGAGAAGCTTAGTAATGCCATTACTAACATTCTTTCTTCATGACAACATAGTAAACATCAGTCCTTCCACTTGGCATATATATTTTTTCCTATACCTAGACAAAGACTTTTTATATTCATAGGTACCACTGAAGTGTCATCTGCTGACTGTTTATGTTGGTTGTAGTTTTTATCCCTTCTATAAACTCAGTGAGTAGCTCTAAAGAAAACTCTTTAGAATCACAATTAGTATTGTCTTCACTAGTTGCTTCAGGGTGGCAGGTTGCTATTTTCATCAGTTGGGCTTGTTTTTAAAGGACTGGTTACATGAAGTCATGTAACCTTAATTACTCTCCCTTTTCACATCTGACCTGGAATATCCTGCTTATTCATATTGGGCCAATAATTTCTCTTGTCTACCTTTGCATAATAGTCAGATATCCTTTTTGAACCTTTCCTGAAATCTCCAGGCATATTTTCTTTGGAATAAGTTTCCTCTCCCATGCTAATCAATTATCCATATTCAACATAGTTTTCGTCATTCTAAAAATATTGGGCACTTGTACACATTATGGGGGTTTAGTCCTCAGAGTTTTATTCTATGCCCCCTAAAATGAAATGGTGGGGTTCAGAATAAAACCCTGAGGACTAAACCATTTAAATTTTTCCATCAAATTATGGCGAGGGGTCTGATCCTTTTTTTTCACTTTTTTTTTTTTTGTTAGAGCCGGAGCCTGCCTGCAGCTGGGGGGGTGGGGTGAACTGCTGGTGTGAGCTGTGTGGGACCCCAGTCCTTCTCTCTGTGATGGCAGCATCCCTGAAGCTGCCCAGGCAGGCTGCTAGTGGGCTGGGTACTGCTCCAGTTCAGAGGCTGCACCCAGCCTGATCCAATTATTCCCTGACCCCAAGCTGAGGCAGCACCTGGCCTGATAGCAGCTCACCCAGACAGCCCCAGGGGGTGCTACCACTGCAGAAGGAAGGACCTGGGTCCCCTGTAACTCGGGGGTTTCTCAGCCTGCCAGCAGCTTGCCCCCCAGCCATGGGAGAGGTGGGCAGGCTCCACCAAAAAAAAAAAAAGACAAAAGGATCAGATCCCTTGCTGCCTCTGTCTTCAGCAGGCTCCTGAGACCAGCAGGACACCTGGGGCCACTTGGGAACAGGCTGGCTTGCCCTAGGGGCAGTGAGGAAGGCAACACAAGTGCATCTGGGTTTGCTGGTGGCCAGAGAAGGCAGTGGGGATGTGCATGGGGCATGAGGCTGCCCAAGCGGGTTGCTAGCTGGCTCGGTGCTGCCCCAAATTAGAGGTGCCCTATCCAATGCTTCCTTGAGCCCACCTGGGCTTCCAGATCCCTGGGCACCATCCCTGCTACCTTCTCCCATTGCCAGGACACCCAGCTTGCCCCTGGGGCAGCACAGGAAGGTGGCAGGAGGGCAGCTGGGTGTGCAGGCAGCCAGAGAAGGCAATGGGGATGGTGCATGGGGTGCTGGAAGCCAGGGCAAGAATTGAATTGGACACCTCCAAGCTGGGGCAGCACCCAGTGGGCTAGCAGCCCACCTGGGCTTCTAGTGCCCTGTGCACTGTTCCCACTGCCTTCTCCAACAGTCAGCAAACCCAGCTACCATCCTGCCACCTTCCCACACTGCCCCAGGGGCAAGCCAGCTCATTCCTGGGTGTCCCCGAGATCCTGATGGCCACAGGAGCCTGCAGAAGCAGTGAAGGGCCTGATCCTTTTTCTTTTTTTTTTTTGGCAAAGCCTGCTCACCTCTTCCATGGCCATGGGGGGGGGGGGGGGGGAGGAGCTGACAGCTGTATCATTGCAATTTGCAACACTGCAAACTCACCTACATCAGCATGTAGTTTAGCTTGCAACAATGCAAACTCATTTAAATCCTCCAAAACTCTTGCAGGTGTACAGTGTGATGCCATTAAGCCATACAAAGTGCCATTTTCATCACATGTATATGGTAATGGCATTACATGTACCATGTACAAGTTCCCATTACCAAGGGAAGCCCTTTTTGTACCAGCTATCCTGGGATTACTTTTAAAAGATTCATTATATTTTCTCACTATTTCAATTAACTTACTTGTGGACACACATAAATGTTGCAGTATTATGTGCACCTTTTGCACCAAATCATCCCCCTTTTTTGTCTCTTTGTCCTTCTGTAAAATAGTGCAAGAAAAGATATGCCATGAAAATTTCACCTTCAAATTGTACTCTCATTGCTTTAAGGTCATAAACTGAAATCTTTGTGAAGCACAAGTTAGAGGTTTAGCAAAGAATGTGTGCTTTGTGTCAACTGCTACTGGCCATATATTATACATTGATGACATTTTTGACATCCAGAGACAGTAGCAAGTAATTTCTTTTCTATTTGAGTATAATTTCACTGAACATGCATTATGCCTCCTGATCTGCACACCATTGGTGTTCCTTTCTGCAGCAAGGATGCTCCACATACTGCTTGTTAAGTAGCTACTTATAACATTTTCTTTCCTTTCATTAGAGTATTTTAGTTTTGCGTCAAGGTGACAGCATCCTTCATGTCTTGGGAGTTCTTGTCTACAGTGTTATCCTAGTACTACTCATACAGCTTTCCTCTCCCAACTTCTATAGAGGCACTGAATTAATCTTAGGCCAGTTCTTTTGGGAAGGCTGATTATTTTAACTCCCTTATTGCTTTTATTTTATTTCAGTCATATGTGATTTCTAAAATGTGTCCAAAGTAACTTATTTGCTTTCTTTTCTGAGATACAGAATTAGGTTGCACTTCCTGAATCTGGCTGTTGGATTTTTGTTGCGTTCCCTCTCTAGGGCTGCCATGTACTAGAATATCATTGAAAATGACTTCAGATATTGTCAGTTCTGTTAGTATTTCATACAACTTTTGCTGAAATATCCAAACCTGTCTAGCTCATTATTTTACAAACAAAACATTGAGAACAATTAACTTGTTGCTATGATCAATCTGATTTGCCGTTATCTGAACTGAGCATGTAGTACAGTGAAGATGCTTGAGGCAAGGAAATTGTAAATTATGTCATAAATGATGAGAGTAAGCTGCAGCCTTCATGTATGATTGGTTCATTTAGATCTTGGAGATCTATGTCTGAACTATATCAGCATTTCACTCCAATAAGCTGAAAGAGTGGCAGAAGTCCAGTCTATGAGCCAGATCACACAGGTGGGGTTGGTCCATGTTGAAAGTTACAGCTGATTCTTGTGGAGCTACTCAGATAATTACATAAGCTACCTCACTGTCCTTTTCTTCTGTAACTAAGAAGAGCTGTATCATTGTTATTAATCTCCCCTCTTTGAAGGTATGGTCCTATTGGATGGACAGCATGTTCATGCAAAAGGGTTTGCCTTGTGGTAATTTAGGCATAGTTTCCTTCATTGCACAGCATTACTCTTGTTTCTAATAATGCAGCCCACATTGATTGCCCACAGCTGGCATTCTGCAGTTGCGTTCTTATCTTTTTATTTGTAGCTGGCCATCTGTTTTATAAAATGCACATTTTACCTAGTGTTAAGAAATATATTTATCTGTTCTTCAGAGATCTCCCATGCTTTTGCTGTTATAGTAGATTATTATAATATTAATTCATTCTTGCAATTGCTTGTACTACTTTTGCATTCAATTCCATTAAAATTCTATCCTTCAGATGAAACTCCCACTTGTGAAAGCACACAACTGTGGCTGGTTTCACCAGTCATCAATTGTCTCAATAGTCACCAATCATCTCTGATTTCTCTCAGTCTTTTTCTTTGTGTGAAGGCATTTTTCTTTTGAGAAATAACAGATCTTTAATAGTTCAAGTAGTCTGTCTGTATTTTTCATATTTTCTTCAGTGAGCTTGCCACTGAACACATGTACGTATATGTCCCTGCCTTTTTGCCAAACACATATTTTCTATCTCTACCTCATATATTCCCTCTGACAGCATGTATTCTCTTCATTTAGACTTCTCAGAGGAAAGGAGTTAAAGAGGTGAGTAGAGTCAGGGTTAATACCAAATTATATAGGATATGATACGTCAGGGAGCACTGAGTACACACAAGAACAAGTGTAAGATAAGACAAGTGTAAGATAAGAGACACCAGAGAGTCCAGCAGGGTCTTATGGACTGGAAGATTTCAATTGGCTGTCAGGGCTTTATATGCTCCACAGGCTTGCAGCCTGTAGATCTGAACATAGCAGTAGTGTTAGCTCCTTGCTATACATTCATTAGGGCTGTGGGTGTGGGAACTGCCTGGCCTCTGAGTCAGCATTTGGAGCCATTACAATAGGAAAGGATAAACTAAACTGGCTTTTTTAAATAAAAAAGCTTTTCAAACACACATGCTGCTCTCAAGACACAGAGGGAAAGCAAGAAGCAATATTTTAGAGTAATTTCCTGTGCCTTTTAAAGGGAACGTGCATCAATCAATTAGTCTAACTGTAGAAATGCAATTATGAGATCATGCAAATAACCTCTAAAACATAAACTTGGTGTTGTTGCTTCCAGCTGGCACTGAAGAAACAAAATCTTTAGCTTGCCAATAACAAGAACAAAAAGGCATGTAAAAGTATGTCACAATGCCACAGACTGGAAGACTATACACTATATGTTATGTATACATCCCCTGTTTATACCCTGACCTCCATTTACTTCTTTTTATTTGGAAGGGGTCTATAATGTATAACAATGATGCTCACTCTATGGTCCACTGGCCAGTTCAAGCCTCCAGAGCCATCTGACCAAGGGGCTCCCTACAGGTCCAGAAATGTGGGGGGGAGAGCGAGATCATGGCAGCATTCTAGGAACTATAGCAATTAACACTGCTACCATGCCCCAGCCCCAGCCCCAAATTTTCAGATGTGGGGGGGAGCCCTGTGGGCCAGATGACATGGCCCTGCACATCATTAGGTCATTAGGGCCAACGTTAGCACACTGGCTTGCTTCCACCAACCAACCCCATGCACTGATCCCATGCTAGATCTGGCCAACAGACCAAGCCTGCATGCAGGGTTTAGCCTATGGACCAGCTCCACACCCATGGGGGCAGATAGGTTAAGCAACAAATCATACATTCTTTTAGTCTCATAGGGCTCCCAGCCGATACATAAGACAAGCGATTGACTGAAGTGATCTACGTGAGGTGAAAATCTGCGATGGCAACAAGTTACGTCTCTGCAAATGTATTCAGTCCTGTACCTTCCATCATAATGCTAAGCCAAGACAGAAATTCCCTCCCCACCTGCTTTATTATAAGTGATTACAACTCAGTAAGTTCCATTACCAGACTACAAACTCCTTTGGTTCTCTTGTCCTGAGGACCATTCCTCTATATTTGCATGACTATCCAGTTTCAAGTTTGTCTTTAATATAGGTCATGCTATCCCAAATCTAAAGCATACCATAAGAGCCGTCCTTGCCCATGGTGGCGCAACACACCCTGCAAGAATCTTGCTTGCAAGAACAAAAACAATGCCAGAAGTTTCCAAGCAACCAACTGTCCCTTTAAGGCGCTCTTCTTCCTGGAAAAAAAATCTGAAAATAAAGTAACTTCTAGTAAGACATCAAATACTACACATCAGACAACTATCATCACTTTTACTGTTTGAAAGTAGGTACCCGACTACACTGAGATACTGTGACCACACTGCACTGGGTTCAAACTTCAATAAATTAGTGTCAGTTTTGTCTAGAATCATTTACCAGTATGTGAAGTCACAAAGGATTTCAGAAGTTATCAAACAGAAAAAAGAATCAGTTTTACTTTAAAATTTTTGACAAGTTTCATCACCTTTCTTTGGTGTAGGAGCCTGGTAGAATGAGATCTTAGCACTTCTTGGTATAGAGCTAGAATTATATTTGTGTCTTTGAGTACTGTATGCTTAATGTGCTATTTGAATTATAATTCAAAATGATTATTTTGTTTAGGGGTTAAAGGTGGAAAGCCTGTAATATTGTAATTTTTCAATTACAGTGCACTGCACCATTTGAAAGAGCTATCTCATTGTTCTCTCCTTCTGAGAGGACCAGAAATCATGTCTTCTGCGTATCAGGGCCAAAGAAAGAGAAAGCTGAAAAAAGGCAAAGTGTATCATTAGATAAATTGAAGAAAAGGAAATTAGCTTGCATAAAAAGTGAGGTGACACTATTTCTATATTTAATTTTTTACAAATGTTTCAATAAAATGCTTACTTTTATCTTCTAGTAGCTCTATAATGTTAAAATATTTAATATCCACCACATCTTAAATGTACTAATGCAGTTTAAGATAGCAGACTACCATTAAGTCAGGCAACTAAACAGTTCAGTCCTTTATGATTCCAGAAATTCCCCTTCTTTCTGTCCCTCCTTCCCATTTTCCACTGCAGGTGATTAGTGATGAGCTTCACAAGATTCCCCAAAGGGTATCACTTTTTGAATGAAGCAAGCAAGCAGATTCCAAAATAAAAAATTACTTGGAAGCATTGCTTTCCATTGATCAAAGCTACAGAATAACCATAGAAACCAGCATTAGAAGGTATTGTGGAGAAGAACTGAGATTCCTTAACAGTTTTGGTGAAGAAATTTATGCCCTGAATATTTCACAATTGTATCTACCACCTATGGAGGACCATACCTCTAAGAGGCACAATCAAGAGCCAGCTGAAATAATTTGTTGCTGTACGCACAATAGGGCTATGCGAAATTTCACCAGCAGTTTCATTTTGACACTGTTTTGACTCATTTCAAGCTTGAAACAGCAAAATCGAAATGAAACAGAACTTCTAAACAGCCTTGAAACGAAACAAGGCAGGTCAAAACATTTTGAAATTTTTGAAATGTTTCGAGTTTCAAAGCTCAGGCTGGGCTTGCCTGCAGGGAAACAAAAACTTAAGTAAAGAGAGTGAGGGGGAGGAGGGGGGAAGGAGTGTTCTCATTATTGACTGTGTAGCTGGCCAGTGACTGTCATCCGTTCCTGAGGTCTGTTCCAATCCCAGTGCTCTGGGGGAGGGATGGAAAAACTGCATAAAAGGCAGCATTGTTTGAACTGTTCTGCTTTCTGCCTCAGCGTCAGTTGAGTGAGGGCATGCCTTAACACACACACACACACACACACACACACACACACGCAGTGTCACCCACCCATGTCACAAGTTTTGCCTGTCAGCAGCCAGAGGTGCAGGGCCCCAGAACCCAGACTCCCCCTACACCTATCTCCTTGAAAGCTGGCAGGCTTCGTGGCCTCAGCAAGGGCTAGCAAGCCTGCAGCTTTCACCCTGCTACACCTTAACACACACAGTGTCACCCATGTCATGAGTTTTGCTTGTCCACATCTTGAGGTGCAGTTCCCCCCAAACCCCTGCACCTATCTCCTTGGAACTTGGCAGACTTCATTGCCTCAGCAGGGGCTAGCAGGCTTGCAGCTTTGACACCACTGTGGCTTAACACATTCACATGACATGAGTTTTTTGCTTTCAAGACTTTGAGGTGCAGTTTCCCTGAAATGCCTGTACCTATCTCCTTGAACATTGGCAGGCTTCCTGCTCTCAGAAGGGGCTACCATTCCTGCAAGTTTCATCCAAATCAGACCAGAAATGACAAATTTATAGGCTGTTTTGAGCTCCCCCATTATAGCCTATGGGCGAAACATTGAAACAGCGTCGAAACAGTGAAACTGTTCCAACAAAACGAAACGGGACAGCTGTTTTGAATCGAAACGAAATTAGAAACAAAATGCTGTTCCACTGAAATGTCGAAATGCAAGTTGAAACAGAATGGTGCTGTTTTGCACAGCCCTAATGCACAGGCTCTTATTACATAACATTAATCAGTTAGAACTTGGACACTTACTGAAACAAACCACTGTCAGAATCCTTGACTCTCCATGATTACTGAACAATGCACAGTTCCAGGAATAAAATGAAATAAGGAAATACCCTAAGTGGAAGAATAGAGCTCATTAAAAGCCCCATGGGAGCTGAAGGAATCAGAACTTGTGGTAGAGGTGATATCTTTTATGAGACCAACTAGAGATTTGAAGAAAAAAAAAAATTATTTGAAATCTTTTGGGCGCACACACCCTTCTTCAGGCATGGGAGAAGGCAAAGATTGTAAAATTTCTCCTTGGTGGAAATAAAAATTCATATTTCACAGGAGAGCTGAAGGTGTTACAAGCTCTCCTGGTCGGAACAGTTCATTTTGTGCCAATTGGCTCAGATAAAATTTAGAGCAATCTATTTACCTCGAAGCTGTCTGATGGCAAGCAGGATGTTGAATTATGTTTCCTTCTGGTTATGTTGTTTCATATCTCACAGGAGGATGGGGTGATGGAATACTCTTCTGGGGAAAAAATTTTTCATGCATTGAGACAGCTTTGTGCTCTGTGAACATGAAAATTTAGCTCAAAAACAAAAGGCAGGAGCAAGGGTGTCAGCTTTAAGGTTTCCTTAAAAAATGGCTAAATTCGATGTCTTCCATACTGAGGCTCTCTGAAAATATGCATGGCTATTAGAGAAAGTAGAAACAGTATTATATTCCTGCAAGTAAGAGATGCCAGCAAAGTGGAAGACCATCAAAAATAGTTTTATTTGTAACAATAGCTGGTTCTGATGCATTTGATATGATTTAATATTTTTCAATTAACATAGAGGAGAGTAATGATGCAACTGTTTTACAGAAATAAACACTGAGCTTCAAATTTAAAAAATAAGAGAAAGGGGTTTATCAGAGGTACAAAAAGAAATTGCAAACAGAGAAGTATTTATGAGTGATCTCAGACTGAAAAGAGATCTTGCAGTATTGGGGTTCCCTGGCAGAAGGCTGGATGACGATTGGAATCTGGGATAAAAAACATTTCAAAACTACTAATAAACCTGTAATTAACCCTTGGCAAAGCAACTGGACTTTACCAATGACAGGAAGTCACCCAATCTAGACTCAAGTTTATGGAAGGGATGTAAAGTTTTCCGACATTGTGGACATCATAGAAAAGAGGCCACAGGAAGACAGGCATGCGGAGCACAGAGTTCACCAGCAATTCAAGATGCCACCTGCTATTTAGAAAAAAAGATACAAACATTGCAATAGATTCCATCACTGCACAGGAGTTTGCAAGTGCTAACACAGCATGCACAGTATGGACAAAAAAGATGACAACAGCACCACCAGCACAGAGGAACTCTTCAAGAGAGCAATGAAGAACATGGCATCAGAAAATGAATGGCTATCAAGCCAGAAAACAATATTAGCAGTGAAAGAAAAATCCCAGTCAGTAGAGAAAGAATGAGTAAAACTTTCTACCAAGGCAGTAGGTAAATTAAATGTATGGGTAACTAACAAATAAGCTATAATAACAAAGGGAAATTACCCATTAATAAGTTAAATATGTCAGGTTTCTAGTCATATCAAGATCAAGCATATAGGTGACCAAAACAACTGATGATATATGAGGAAGCTCTTAAGAATATAGTTGGAAGAATTCACGCCACAATTCATATCCCCTGGAAAGTTCCCTCACTCTAAGGTAGAGGATAAAAATAGGAGCTAGATAGCTCATTCCTCTGGGAATCATCAAGTCAAATAGAAAAAACCAACAGAATGGATATATTCATTGCTCTTTTAAAAAAAAATGGAATTCTTTGTATACATATAGATTCAAAAGAATTAAATATCTAAAAAGAAGACATTTATGCAAGGGAAAAATTCTGAGAGTGATGGCTGATGCCCGGATTTTTTCTATATTTCATGGTTCAGTAGGATGATGTTGAATAAAACAGCACTTTTTGTACATGTACAACACTCCTTTGAGAAAACACAGCTTCCTCAGTTACTCATTACTGATCAGTTAGAACTCAGACACATGGACCCTTGTCAGATTCCTTGGCTCCGAGTGATTTCTGAACACCACAGCTCCCTCTTGAATATAACCAGGTTATATTTAGTGTACAAGATAACACATGTCTGATGGCCAACATAGGTGTTTTGGTCTGGGGAAAAAACAGTAGGAAAATATGACCAGAGGCTCTGAAAAACCCAAAGTTACTTACCGAAAGCTAAATAAAACATAAAATCCATGCAATAAACTAATGTGGGTAACACAGCAGGTTAGCACTCGGAATACACGCAGATGTTTGTCAGACTCCTTAGCTCAGAGTGATTTCTGAACACCACATCTCCCTCTGGAATAGAATTTTACTACTTCTACTACAAAAGTATCCCAAACTCAAGCCAGCTATTCTCTGCATTTCCATCAATATATATAGTTTGTTTCAGAATAGTAATGTCCCCCCCACCCTTTTTTTTTTGTTAAACTAAACCCTGTGCAGCTTTACTGTTCTTTAGCAAATTACACTATGTGAGTCATTTATCATCCCCATCAGTCCATTTGGAATTTTTTTATATTGGCCCCAGCTACACAAGAAATTAATGTTGGGTGTGCTATTAGCTATTGTGTCAAATGATCTTTTTCCATTACTAAACTGTTCAGAAGCAAGTCAAAGATAACAATGACTTGAGTATATGACTTACAAAAATGAGTTAAAGGGAGCTAAACACAAATAAAAGATGTTGAAAGTAGAACATGAACACTCTGTATAACCATGGGAAGCCAAATTCTCTGTCTGATACATACACATGTATCTCACTGTCTTCAGAGCCTTTAACAATAATTTTGGTTCTTAAGGATTAAAAATGTAAGGGGGAGAAAAAAGCTATGTACACCAGACTCTAAAAATAAAATAAAGAAAAAAGCATTGAAGGCAGTAAAAGACAAATTCAGCTTAGAAATTAGAGGAGACAAGCTAGTTACATAGACAATAGAGGAGGTTGCTTGTCGAAAGTCATTCAAGTCAAAGTTACATGAATTTTTGTGCAGTAGGTTATCAAGTACCTAATGTTTACATCGCCTTTTCAAATCTCCTTATTCCCTTTTTACTGACAGCTACTTGACCTTCTGTGGTAGTTAAAATGGTTAATATTTGAATGGTTAAAACCAGCTTACCTGTAATATCTAAATTTCAGGTGCAACAGAAATGCCTGCTCCTGTATTTTGATTTAAAAATACAGTTAAAAATTAAATGCAAAAATCAGATCAGTAAAATAAAAGATCAGAACAATATTAGCTGTACACACAATGAAAAATAGCTTTGGCCAGAACAAGCTAACCGTTATGACTCTCTATAGCACCACCTTCATCACAGTTAAACCACACTGGCTCTTCTTATAACTAGAGCAATATAGATCCCAGAAGTAATTCTAAATGGCCTCTCCTCCATTTTGAATTTGTTTCCACAAACACATTTCTGCTGCCGAGCATCTTAAAGTGAAAGAGAGGGAAATAAGGTGACAGAAAAAGATAGGAAGAGAGATATCAATTGTTGGGAAAAGATTATGCTTCTTTCTGGTCTTGAATTTTAAAAGGAACCAGAGAAGCAGAGAATTAAATAATCTTTTTTTTTTTTTTTTAAGTTTTCTGGGACAAAGGATTATTTCAGATCTCTTTGTCAGACACCTGTCCCTCTCCATTTAGCTCATTTATAATCTGTTTCCCTTGTCCTCTTCCCCCTCATACAATAGCTTTGATGATCAGCAACCTTAACTACTGTGTGAGGTAAAATATAGTATAAAATGATCTAAGTCAAGAAAAATGCAATTATATTTTTCATTATTATGGCTTTTATGAATGCAAACAAACCTGTCAGGTATAATCTCTTTCTCTGAGCCTGAGATTTCCTTTGGTGACTTACATGGTTCCATATATTTTGTAAACTTGCCCCCTATGAATATTCAAACTTTAGCTCTCAGTTGACTTAATGCTTTGATATTCCCAAGCTTCCTATATCTTTCTCCCATACAAGAGAAGCATGGATCTTATTCATATTCCTTCTACGCCAGCCTGCCCATCGTGTGCTATCAAAATGACAGATGTTATATACATAGGGTACAAATATAGAGCTGGTCACTGAACAAAGAGATAAAATAACCAATGCAATGAAGAATTTCAGTGGCCATAAAAGGAAAAACTTTGACTATATGCAGCAATATGTGGATTCTACAAAAAAATAATCATTTTGCAAGGAAGCAAGACTGCCTGGCCTAAGCATAAGCAGATCAGGCAGTGCAGCAAAGAAGAAACAGGCATTTTTGGTATACCTAAGGATCCTTTTGTCCTGTAACCAAAAAGGCAGTTGCTTTTCCTCTGGGGAAAAAAATGTTTTAAGTGCACCCAGAATGATTGCACTGCTGAGTATAACTAGCTATTAAAATAAAAACAAAGCACACACAACATCAGTTGTCTTCACACAGATTTAAGTTATATCACAACTAAATATTCTGCACATATACAGCCATCCTCATTTTCTTCAATAAGAGACCTCATAAAACTTTGGTTCCAAAAACATAGACTTTGCCACTTAACTTAAAAGTTATATTGTTCTTTATCAAGTGTTCATTGTCAAGGGGATTTTCCCCCTCTGTACAGTCACATTGACTCTTAGCCAGGCCATCTTACATAAAAATCTGACACCGTTAATTTTTTAATGCAACTCATATGCCTTTATTCCTAATCTCAAAGAAGCAATAGGGCAGTATATCTAGTAGTTTGTTCTGTTTTACATTAAGTTCCTGAAATAGGAGGCTGAGAAACCTACCAGTGGTTTCCCAGGAGGCAAAGTGCATGCCAAATCTAAGGAAAACAGGAAAACTAGGAGAAAAAAAAATCACTGGAACAGAGATAACTGAAAAGAGCAGGTATTACAGTGAGGTCTAAGAATAGCAGATTTCTTGAGAAATATACTGGGCACATTTACATGTTCACTTTAATGCACAGTAGACTGTTTTACTGTGCATTAAAGTGTCACGTAAAAAACCATGACATTATACTAATACACAGTAAAATAGTCTGCTTAATGTGCATTAAGCATCACTTTAAAAAGCATTAAAATGCACTACTGTGCATTAGTGCAGCCTAATGCACATTAATTTAGTACCTCACATTGAAGGTCACTTTTACACATGCTCCATGGGTAGGGGGCATGGCACTTTAATTAGAGCATCTCTCACAGCCACTGTAATTAAAGCCCTGCTGTGCCTCCTGTATCAGTGTCCCTGTGCTTAAAAATGGCAGCAGGGTGCTTGAACTAAAGCTCATTCAATACTGATAGAGGAGATGCAGAAGGCTGCTGGAGCAACTGCCACACTCTAGCAAACTTGATCAATTGAGCCTGTTCCAACATGCTGGAGCAGCCTCCACACATGTGTATAAGTGCCCGGAGGTACTAAATTTAATAAGCGTTACATAAGTTGTATTAATGCATGTGTAGACGCACTCACCCATGCTTTTCAGCATTTGAAATAGTTTACCAACACTGAATTATGGCAAAATTGTTATAAGGAACAATTTATTCAATTAGTCTAATCTGTTTTCTTTCTCCCCAAATATCCACAAGCAAATTATAATCTTTTGTGAATCTCTATATTCAAGCATTTGTTTTCTTTCAATTGACCACAGATGTGATGGGATCAAATTCCAGCTCTGTTAGATTCATCACATGTTGGTGAAATTTCTGCCTTTCACTTCTGGTCTGAATGAGCATGGAAGCATAATTGGCATAAATATTTGCGCATTCAGTTCACACAAGCACATTCATTTTGACTGTAAACTCTTTGGCAGTCTTATATCAGGCCTACCTCTGTGCACAAGCTGACCTTGATCCTACATAAAGCCCACAGGTACAAATCTAATAAATAATTAAACATTCAAATGAATATTTCCTAGCAATTGTCTTCTAACTTTGTTCAGGTCTATATTCCAAGAGTAACCCCTGAGAGATGGTAGATGAAGAACTGATGGTGAAAATGAGGCACAGGGTAGTAAATTACTACAATTATACAGAATTTCTATGAATTGTACCAGCCAGTCTTCTTTCTCCCTTCTGAGCCCATGACATAGCCACACCAGTTCCTTTTCTCTAAATCTACGTTGGAACAAAAAGTAACCGAAAGAAAAGGAAAGCAGAAGACCTCTGTTGGAGCAAAGTTCCAGAGCATATGAGAGACTGGTAGAAGCTAATAAATACGTTTAAAAGAACATAAATAGATTACACAGGAGGCAGCTGAGGAGACAGATCAGCACTATCCACCCAGAAAAGAAGCATTTTCATCATACTGCAAGCAGCATGTCTTTAGATGAGTATAGACACTCTTAAATGATTTAGGAGCTTAAGTCCCACTGAGGGTACTAAGTCTTTCGCTCTTTTGAAGATTCTATCCAGGAAGGAGTTAATAACTTCAACTGCACAGATCTTTCTAATATGATAATGATGGTGATGATGACGATAATTAATGTATGATGATGAATGAACCGCATTATGCATGATTATATTATTGATCAATATATGCATACTGAGAGTAGTATTGAGTGTACTTAGTAGTAAAATGGTTCATGAATGATTGATAGGCCCAAATCTAGTCATGTAGTTTCTGGGTAATGAACAAGTTCATAAAACACAAGGATTTTACTCAAGGACAGTTTAAGTTGAAAAATATGGCTGAATTCTACAAATTGTTCTCTAGGCATAATTTTACCACTTCTAATAAACAATAATATTATGTTCCTCCACGCTGTATGTGAGTCTGGGTTTGCTGGAAAAAAATATACATCCCACCTACAGCATCTAATTTCTGCTGTGGATTTTTTAAATAGTTTTTTAGTCTTCCTTCAGCTGGTCTATTAATCACTGGAATCTCATCGGTATCAGCACATTTTCAGTAACTACACACAGGTTTTCATGCTGCTGAGCTTAACTAACAATTCACCCACCCTTGAATGTTTATTCTTAAGTTACTTAAGCAATGTTTTGTTAATTGCCTTTAGACTAATTAACAGAATGGAATGGCCCCTCTCTGCATGCCCCAGAGCCCCTCATTATTCTGCTATAACCCAAGCAATGATCAGCTACTGACCTGGTTCCCTACCTGGCTCCATGAAGGCTGCTAAGTCTCCCTGCAGGGTTTGAATCCCTGCTGTAAAGTTTAGGCTGCAACTCAGTTTGAATTTAGCAAAACCTGCTGACTCATTGCCAGGATTGGTGCAGCTTGTTTCTGCTACACAGTGAGGGACTGTTTGTGTCAAGATTTTAAAACATCCCCTTTCCCAGTGGTGTGGTGCATGATGCTGAAAGTTCATGTCAGGAGACTTGCTCTTCAACAGTTTCAAACTGCAAAGCATATTTAAAAATAAAGATTGCAATTAAAGCAGATATCACAGAGTCTCTCGCTGCTGCCAACCACTGCGTTTCTGGCAATTGTCATAATCTGTGACTTAAGCAGCAGCATGGGAGCCCAGTGTCAGAGGTTGCATATCAGCTTCCATCCTGTCAGAAGAAACTTAAATATTTAAACATGTAGTCAGCGTACTGACATTGGGAAAAGATTGGTGCAATGGAGTGGAGAATCAGGCCCTTAATATTTAATTTAACATGCAACATTCAAATACAAATGATCTTCTCTCAGGATGGAAATTGATATAGCGGCTAGCTCTGGGATCCACTCCTGTTGAGGTTACATATTCAGACTTACAGCAAACAGAACTGTCAGACTGACTCAAAGGTCAGCCACCACCCATAAATAAAGGCTGCCTGCAATCTTGGACTCTCGGTTTCTCCTGCAAGAAGGTGGGTTGCATGGCCCTTGTGGCAAAATGTGTTCCAGCAGCGATACTGTACTCCCACAACCTCTGCTAAGGTGGAGGCTTGGAGCAAAGTAGTACAGTCTACAGAATGTACAAGGCCGGCCAGAAACAGGATGGGACCTGGTTAGGCAGCAGATGAGCTGAGTTAGCATAGTCCCTCAGTAAGCAACTTGCAGAGGACCCAAGCATAAGCAAACCCCTAGTAAGATAAGCAAGGCAGTGATACTACTGTCTGTCCGGCTTTGGCTTGAATCCCACTTCTCAAGTAGTTACCCTGACCACACAGGGGCCTTTTATTTTGAAGAATGGTTTATAAGGGGGAGGTGATCCCCAATGTACCTTGGTGTAAATAAGAATCACATGCACACAATCATGCCACCTGGATGCACTACCAAGGGGAAATGATATGCTCTCTCTTCTGTGTTGTCTGTCTTTCCAGGACCCATGGAAGAGCTTTTTCACTAAGAGCAACCTTACATTTAAAGCTCAGTCTCTATACCCATTCACCAGAGCCTGGGTTTGGCAGCCATGAGAAAAAAGGGCATTTATCTGCTTTCACTGATGGTTAATGTTTTGTAGGTTGTCCATGTCCCAGCAGTTTAATTGTTGCTAATCTCTGTAAACAACAGTACAACCCTGTGGCTACCCTATACAAGTTGCTTTGACAATTTATAGTAGTTATATTTGCTTTTTTCTTTTTCTTTTTTGTTGTTGGAGCCATTAGATACTTTGGTAATTGACTGGGGAAAAATCATTACAATGCTATATTTTATATAAGCAACTGTGCATTGCCCTCAAAGTTGTAGTAAACAGATTTATAAGAAGTAATTTTATTTTGTGGACCTTATTGTGAAGGAAGAAAAGGAGGTAGCAGAAAAAGTCAGAGCCTGAGATGTAACCTGCCCCCATCACCTAGCTGATGTGGAGAATGCTACTGGAGTGCTGGGTCTGGGATAACATTTCCAGAGCAGCTGCTTGCTCCTGATTAGTGCCTGGTGAGACCGGGAAGGTGCTTTTGGCTCCAGAGAGGGGCCACTGGGAGAGTCCCTGGTGTCAGGAAGGAGAAGACATTACCAGGACTATCTGCTGAAGATTCACAGGCAACCAGGAACATTGCAGCTGACCCAGCTGTGCTGGTTGGCAATCAGAGGAACACCAGACTATGGAAATAGTACGGAATGGAGAATGGGTGACACAAATGTAAAGTGGGTTGGAGTTGTAAAAAGGGATGTGTAATTCAAGCCTTGTAGATTATAATAATAAATTTCAGCTTGACCCTGTCCACATGAGAGTTTGGAGAGTTCAAAAGGAGAAGTGGGCAAAGAAGATCATGGTAGAGACCATATTTTAGATGGACTGGAGAGGTGAAATATGGATAGCATGGATATGGCCAGCAAGGTGGAAGCTGCATTAAAGGAGAATGGGAGGCAAACAGAGTTGATAGATGATGGGGTGGAAAGGAGGAGAGAGGGATGTTCTTAAAAACATTTTGAAGTTGGCCCAAGAAGATGTGAATAAGGAAAGTTAGATGTGGTCCAACATGACAGCTGTTGAACTGAAATAGTGGTGCTTCCATTCAGG